>NC_056746.1:160917791-160935291 GCF_019279795.1 Protopterus annectens | reverse complement strand
TCTGTTTTATGGAGCTTTTCTCCCTGGGCCTCCAATGAAAATGGGCTCTCTGGGCCCAGTGGACTTCCCCAGTAATCAGACTGGAAATAGATAAATAAATGAATAAATAAATAAATATGATTATATTCCTTTACATCACCGATGAACTTTCATCGACATGAAATACGTTATGAAACTTCATTGGCAATGTCTTTCATCAAAACACAAAAACAACTAAATAAGATGATTGGGAATGAAACAAATGCATTTAATTTCCAATCACCTAAAAGAATTCTCAGATATTAAATATACCAACTCTGTAGTCGCACAACTGCAAAGAAAGAGGATAACTGCAGAAATTATATTACAATCAAACTAATGCAGTTCGACTGATATATAATTCACCAGTGCAAGCACTGACAAAATTTATCACAAATCACCAGAAAGATGGAATAGTTTGGGGGTGTGTAAAAAAGTGTGACTACACATATGAGTGAAGGCTCATTTGTGTGAATTTTATATATATGCATACATACATACATACATACATGCATACAAATGTTTCAAGCACGGGCATTAATGCCTGTCTAGCTTGCCAATATACCAAAACACTTGTTCCCATAATAAATGTCCAGGCTATTCTTAAAATATCTAAACTAGTATTTGCTTTAATGTAATTTAGTAGTCTGTTCCAAGCATCAGCTACTCTGTCAGAGAACCAATTAGTACACTTCTCATTCCGATAGAATCTTCTACTTAGGTTATCTGATGATTCTCTAGTACTTTTTGATAACCCCAAACATTCCCAGAGGTAGTTGTCCCTAAATGCCTATATACCTGAATAAGATATCCTCTTAAATATCTGTAAGAGACACTGTACAAGTTCAGATATTTTAGTCTTTCATAATAACTTAGATTTTCACATCCATGGATGCCCTTGGTATATTTCTGCTGTACTCTTTCCAGTTTACTAACATGCTTGTTTTCCTATAGGGTTTCCATATTGTTATTCCATACTCAAGTGTGGGTCTAATGTAACTAAGAAACAATGACTTTATTATGTATGATTTCCTAGACTTTATAAATCTTTTTATACAACCTATAGTCCTATAACTATCATTAGCCAATTGGCTGATATGATTAGAAAAACTCATAGTGGAATCTACCCATATACCCAGGTCCTTTAATGAGTCTTCAGTTTCAATCACTGTGTGCTGTATTAAATATTCACCTTTCATTTTATCTCTACCAAATCTCATATGCTTATGTTTTGATGTATTTATCAACATATTATTCTCCTGTGCCCAAATGGTCAATTTAGTCAAATTATTTTGCAGACATGCCTTATCTGTAACACTTGTAATCAGTTTACCCTATTTCAGGTCATCAGCATATAGACTGTAGAAAACCTCAGATGAAAAAGTAAGGTCTGAAGGATACAATCTAAACAAGTAAGGGCCTAGGACAGAGCCTTGTGGGATACCTTGAATGTAACCACAGATTTCACCTGTCCAGTTGGTGTGTGATAATTGCCATGTCCTATTTGTAAGCCATGCAGCTATCCTTCTTATCAACAGTACATCAATACCTAGTTGTACTAATTTATTGGTCAGTGTTTTGTGTATGACCCTGTCAAATGTTGAAGTTAAATCTATATAAATAACATCACAGCACAATGTTTCATTTATAGCTGTTATTATATTGTTATAGAACATCATGTTACAGGTGGTAATAGATCTATTTTCAACATATGCATGCTGATATATGGTTTCAAGTCCCAACCTATCCAGTTCTGACAATAACTTATCCAATATTACCTTCTCCATTATTTTTACACAATATGAAAGTTGACTTAAGGGTCTGTATGATTCTGGGTTTGTCCTGCTCCCCTTTCCCTTAAAGACAGGTTTAATAAGTGCATGTCTCCAATCTTGAGGAATCTCCCCATATTTATATGACCTAGTGAATAATAGATATAATGGTAGTATAAGTTCTTGCTGAAGTGTTCTCAAGTCATTGTTACTTATTCCATCTCCTCCCTGTGCTTTGTTTGGATCCAGTTTGCACAGTTCTTTTTCAATATAATCTAATTTGACTCCAGTATCTGGGGTTACCTGGGTATCACTAGGACAACTTACCACCCCTTTTGTGGAGCCAAACTGTTTTGCATAAGATTTTGTAAACATATCTATAATCTGTTGTGTCTGAAAATAAATTTTAGAATGTGCACACAGTTTATCAATTTGTGTATCTTTACTCCTTCCACATCTTATGTATCTATAACAAGGTTCCCTATTATACTGAATATCTTTATATAAATTTTCTTTAAATGTTTTTTGATCTTGTCTAACACTATGCTTAATCTGTTTGTCCAGCTTGTTTATTTCAGTTTTCAAAGTTGTAGTTTGACATCTCTTCCATTTCTTATATTGTTTGTCTCTCACCTTAATCAGGTATCTTGTTCTTATGGAAATATACCCCCTGATGTTGTGTGCCTAGATCCTGATGTTAAACATTTTTTTGACTTTTTGCAGTCAAACAATTTCTCTTTCACAACTTTCCACATTCCATCTGTAGTTTTCTCACTGAACACCTCACTCCAGTTAGTTTTAAGTAGTAACTGTTTTGTTTCCCTCTAATCTGTAATTAACCTTCTGTGCATTGGCTAAGATTTTAGTCTGGCAGAATTATATAGCAACACATTAACCTTAATAATCCCATGATCATTGCACATCAATGGTGGTAAAACTTGACTTGAAGTTGCAGTCATTTCTTTGGGAACACAAACAATATCTAGTATATTCTGTCCCCTGGTAGGTTTTTTACAATCTGAAGCATTTGTTGTTCCTGAATATACTCTGTGAATAATTTCTTTACTAAAGTTGTTGAATCAATATTATTCCAGTCTGTTTCTGGTAAATTTAAGTCCCCAGCTAATATTATTCTTCCCTCCTGTATTTTATGTAAGAAATGTATGAATTCCTCTAGGTCATCTGCACTTAACTTTGGTGGTCTATACACTCTAAAAATTATTATATGTTCCAGGGTTATCTTTATTGTGACAGTTACACAGTCTATAATATTGGTGTTATCATTGAACATGTAATAATCACAAGTCTCATAGCTATCTTTAATCCCTATCATAACACCTCCACCTGATTTTTTGATAAACTAACTATTACAGTAAAAACATTTATACCCTGTCAGAACTGGTTTCCAGTCATTGTTCTTTAACCATGTTTCACAAACAATAACAACATCAATCTTGTTGGAACGTAGCAAATTTTCTAATAAAAAAACTTTATTATTAATGCCCCTAGCATTAACAATCAGAGATGCATCAAATATTGCTATCTGGGAACTGTTACATTTTTGACCTGGCAAAAATCCTGGCTAGTGTTTGTCAAATATTGCAAAATATCTGCTGCAAAAATTCTCTTCCCTGATCTAGACAAATGCATATCATCCTATCTGAACAAGTGTGCCCAAACCAGGCTTGGATTCTCTACACATTTCCGTTTTTTAAAACAGGACATTTTTTCTATGTAGGTGTTTATCCAAAAAATCTTTTCATTCAGAGTGACCTGACTATCCTTTCTATAGGTGATTTGTGAAAAATATGTCCTAACACCAGTACAAGCTATATTATCTAGGAGGGCTGTCAGTTCCTGACTAACAGTCAGAGAATCTTTGTTGGTGACATCATTTGTACCAACATGAATAAAAACAGATCCATACTTCCTTACATTAAGCCATTCCAAGGCTTGTCTTACATCTTCTATTTTTGCTCCTGGCAAGCATAACACTACTCAATGTTCATTATCATCTCTGCAAATATAAGTATCAGTTCCTCTAATAACTGAATCTCCAATTACAAGAATATCTTTGCTGACTATCTCTGAAGAATCCTCAGCTTCTAATACAGTCATTTCTGCTCTATCAATTGTTACGAAGGATAGATCTTCATCACTATTAGTCTTATTAATCCCACTGTTTTCATTGTGTATTAAATTCTCATCCAGCTGCTGTTGTAAATCCACAGCTTGAACCATGTAGTCAACATCTGTTTTTCAGAACCACACGAATTGAAGCCAACAAAGTAACCAAACCTGATGTGCTGAAGTTGAATCACTGCTCGTACACCAAGGATGCTGACTGAAGATTTATTCTTTACACGAACACAACACAGTAGTAAATGGTTTAGCGCTTTCAACTGTATCACAGTCTTCCTCAGAACATTTAAAATACTACACATCCTCCTATATATACTCATCAACTAATTGATTAAATACATAATTATTAAAAAAGCCCGCCAAATCCTTAAAGGCATACGTATCAATGCATGAAAATGTAATATGAATACATATACTGGGAATCCTCCACTAACATAAAAAATAGATGAAATCATTCTTAATTACTAATATGAGGTGCCATGATATATATGTGTATACTAAACTGTACATATAAAATCATTCTTATAAAACTATGCATATAAACATACATACATATATGCAATTACATATATAAGCTTCCTATAGCACATTAATATATGATATATAAAATAGATATCTAAAAGTACTATACTAATTAAACTATTCTACCTATAATATGATGTTAAAAAAACATGCTATCATCATCAAAAATCAGTGAGTTGATAAACTGCATATATATGAAATCTAAAAGTATAACAAAATACATCTTACATTTAACCTATACAAGGGCTAAAAAAGGTTTAATACTTATAAATTCATTTAAGCCGGGTGTTCTGGTGGAATCAGTAAAGATTTGCCACCTACTTTCATACTGAGCCAGCTGCATTTTCCAATTCCCTCCATATGGTACACTCGTCACCTGATCAATTATTGAAAACAAAAAACTATGGTCATTCCCTTTGTCTAAGATGTGTCTATACAATGCATTTTTAGTATCACATTTCTGTATTTTATATTGATGTTCATATATTCGCTTTTTCAGCTGTCTTTCTGTTTTTCCTATATAATGTGCATTGCATTTTTTACATATCGCTATATATACCACCTGTTTCGTGTTACAATTACCCGTCCTACATTTAATGGTGGTATGACCAATATCATCCAACTTAATAGTCTTAGCTACATTAATATATTTACACTGTTGACATCTTCCACATTTAGATGTACCATTATAAATGTCGCCTGTGCACATTTTATAGCTAGCTCTTTCCAGTATATTTTTCATGTTTGGGGCTGTCTTAAAGACACATTTAGGGAATGCTCCTAATATTTGTTCTGTATCCATTGTGGTTATTACTTTCCAATGCCTTTCCAATATTTCTCTAATTAAATACGTATTAGGTGTATATGTAAGTATACATACTCTTCCACTATATTCCTTCTCCAAAATTGTAAATTTTTCCATTTTATAACATCCTAACAGTGGTAGGTACTTATGTCCCCATTCTTTCTGCACATAGTTAATGACGTCCTGAACCATACTTTCAGGATACGCCCGATTTAAAAATAACCCTTTAATCAGTTTGAGCTCGGTTTCCATGATGTCCTTAGTGGATGACATCCTAGCTGCTCGAATGCATTGCCCTTTAATCACGTTTTTGAATACATATGAGGGATGATTACTACTATAATGGATATAATCATTCGAGAATGTAGGTTTTCTATATATTCTAGATTTAAAACCTTGCTCATCATGACTCAATAATACATCCAAATATGGAATTTCCGTATAACTGTAGTTGTATGTAAATTTCAAAAAATCTGTGGTATTATTAAAAACAGAAAGACAGCTGAAAAAGCGAATATATGAACATCAATATAAAATACAGAAATGTGATACTAAAAATGCATTGTATAGACACATCTTAGACAAAGGGAATGACCATAGTTTTTTGTTTTCAATAATTGATCAGGTGACGAGTGTACCATATGGAGGGAATTGGAAAATGCAGCTGGCTCAGTATGAAAGAAGGTGGCAAATCTTTACTGATTCCACCAGAACACCCAGCTTAAATGAATTTATAAGTATTAAACCTTTTTTAGCCCTTGTATAGGTTAAATGTAAGATGTATTTTGTTATACTTTTAGATTTCATATATATGCAGTTTATCAACTCACTGATTTTTGATGATGATAGCATGTTTTTTAACATCATATTATAGGTAGAATAGTTTAATTAGTATAGTACTTTTAGATATCTATTTTATATATCATATATTAATGTGCTATAGGAAGCTTATATATGTAATTGCATATATGTATGTATGTTTATATGCATAGTTTTATAAGAATGATTTTATATGTACAGTTTAGTATACACATATATATCATGGCACCTCATATTAGTAATTAAGAATGATTTCATCTATTTTTTATGTTAGTGGAGGATTCCCAGTATATGTATTCATATTTACATTTTCATGCATTGATACATATGCCTTTAAGGATTTGGCGGGCTTTTTTAATAATTATGTATTTAATCAATTAGTTGATGAGTATATATAGGAGGATGTGTAGTATTTTAAATGTTCTGAGGAAGAATGTGATACAGTTGAAAGCGCTAAACCATTTACTACTGTGTTGTGTTCGTGTAAAGAATAAATATTCAGTCAGCATCCTTGGTGTACGAGCAGTGATTCAACATCTGTTTTTCTCCTCTTTCTTCTTACAGTGATGTTCTTCAATCCTTCCACGTTCAGTTTTGATTTCTTCCTTTTCACCTGCCCCTTGCCTCCTTTTTCTACCTTTTCCATTGGAAAGGTGATGCCTTGTTCTGTAGACTGAGGGTTTTCTGATAGACAGATATCTTCATTCCCTGTCACCAGTGCGTTACATAACAAAGCAGAATCCTTTTTACTACGTATTCTCTTTCCTTTACAGTCATTAGTCAGTTTATTTTTCTTCCTTGTTATTTGTTGAGAACTTCTTCCTTTCTTTCTTTTTTGTTTCCTTCTAAACAAACCGAATCCTCAGATTGCTGAGTACTTGCATCCACAATTTCATAGTTCTCAGGGTTCTCATCATGTTTCATAAGAGTTGAATGATCTTTGCAGAAAATAGGTGCATCATTTCCTAGATCTGTTCTATTTGTTCTACGCCTAACAATATTTAGTTCATCAGTCCAGTCATTAATATATGATACAACAGTTCTCCAAGCCATGCCAATTGCACATTATGGTTGAATTAAAGTTTTAAATAATGCAGGGAAGTAATAAACACAGGAAAATAAATATATGAGTTAAAGGTGGTTATGAAGATATGCAAGATCACATTACAGTGGTTAGTGTGTATGTGTGAGTGTTTGCTGGTTAGGGTTAGAGTAAGGGCTACAGAAGGAGATATATTCTGTGCTCTGCTTTGGTAGTGTACCTATAAAAGTGTGTCTGTGTTTGTGTGTCTTGTTTAGTGATACTGTTAGGGAAAATGTTTTTAGTAATGCACTGTTTAGGCTTATGATTAGGGTCAGGAACCAGGTTAAGGTTATGGTAAACTAAAATTAATAAGGTGATACAAGTCTGCTAATCTTTATTCTAACCCTACCCTTTTCCTAACCTCATCCTACATACTACAATTGCAAAAAATATTTCCATAATAGTAGCACCACTCAAACACTGTCTGTTCTGTGTTTTATGGTCAAAGTTTATTGCTACAGGATTTTTTAAGTGGAAGAGCAGAATTCAATATTCAAAATTGTGCCAGAGTAGAGTCAAGCTCAACAGGGTCTTCTTTCCCCGCTGATTCTGCCAAGCCTGTTCCCTTGGGTGTGATTTTGCTAGATAGTAGGTAGGGACAGTGGGAAATATCATTCATCCACTCATACGCATCACTAATTAGATGACAAGGCATTTGGCTACATTAAGAAAGTCATAGTTCTTGGTTCTATCAGGTACGGCAGAGTCAATGGAATTGCACAGGTGGTTGTATAAAGCATTGGTGTATAACCCAAATGAATTTGTTCTTTTTTCTGTTTGAGGTTCTGTTGTTTGTGAATTTCATGTCATTAAAATGTAGATATCATACTATTTATGAGCAAATGTAGATAACATACTGACAGAGAGAAAGAGAGAATCAGAGAAAGAGGGCAACAGCAGCTTGCAATCTGCATGCAGTAATATCTTCTGTACCATGTACACAACCTCATTCCTGATTATATGCATATACAAGCATACTCCACGCTCATTTAATCCTGAACATGATGAGATACAAGTAATGTATTGGTCCAGGGCAGCAGTTACATTCCTTGCTTGATATGGGATTTAATAAATATATTTAATGTCAGATTAGGCATTAATTACACAAAATGTTAATATATATACTTAGTTCAAAAATGTAAAGTAAAATGTGCACTGTACACCACTGCTCACCAAAACATGCAAAACTATACTGCAGTCACTAAGTACGTATCTGTCTTCAGTAATCACAATAAATGTTAAAGTACAATAATTTATCTGCAGCTCTGAACTGTCGCCAGCTGTCAAGGTCCTTAATTAACTATATAACTTGCAATGTGTACCAGTTCAGAAAGTGCGTTTGCTGATCATCAAAATGTAGATGGACTGTATATTTAGATTAGTATTTGCTACATGAAAATAGTTCTGTTTTTTAAGGCTTTCTTTAAGTGGGTTTTATGAGCAATTATCAACCCATTCTAATTTATCCCTTAGCTTTGGTCTAAGTACTTACTATTTGTGCAATTTCATTTGTAAATGGAATTTTTAGTCCTTTTTTGCAAATCTCCTTTTTAATGCAAATGGCCATATTTTTACTGGCCATTTTCTAAAAACCTTTAAAATATACAATTTTGAGGCAGGGAGAAATAAAAACAACAAAATAACTAATTTCCGTCTTGCTTTAAGATAATAAAATGACCTAGCAGGGAGAACTAAATTTAAACTTGGATTCAATTTATTGTCAAATGCTGTACATGTCTTTTAAATGTTTCTTTTGCTCAGACTGTCAATGATTCTACATATTAAAATTCACTATCATGTAATGATGCTGCCTGTAATGTAGTCATGATAAATAAGCATCATAGATTCAAGCAACTTACTCTGCCAAACTGTCATGGTGAGCAATGTCCAGTCACATCTCTCCAGTCTTTTTAAACCAGCCTCCATACCTCTCAACCTCTTAAGAGAAAGAAATCTGGGCAAAGCCATAAATAATAGGGGCAACGACCCAAAACATAGGGATAATTTTGAAATATTGCTCTTACAACTTAGAAAGTTGATAAAATAATAAGTGTTACATTAGCATGAATTTTCAGAAGGGTATGAAGTTTGAAACTTAAATGTCTGTCATTATTTTCTGACTTCAGTCCTCAATGACACGCCAATGATTCACCAGAAAACCCAAATTTTATTAGGAAAATACCAAAAATATGAGGCAAAAATCTGGACAGTCTGTGAAAATCTGGACAGTTGAGAGGTATGCCAGCCTCTGCTGCTATTGTGACCAGATGATTAATTTCACAGTTAGGAACAAGTCCTGCATCAGGAACTTTTCTTTTATAAATTAGTTTGCTTTTACTAATGGTGTTAGCAAAAATAGTGCCCTTAATACTCCAGCACTTTTTCATCTGACCAAGACCTTACACAACCATCCTATCAAATTATGTATCACAGGTAATAAGTCATCATGACTTACAAAGGATTAAAAAGGCAGACTCAACAAGTAACACAGTATGTGATCAGTTGTGACAAAATAGAGCTTCACACCTCTAATTCATTCTTTTCATTTCTACACAAATATTGTAAGAGAGGAATTAAAGCATCCTTTTTTCTACAATAACCAGAGATATCTTTGCAGTCCTCAATACTTTTGATCAAAAATTAAAGGAAAAGAATCTTGCAGATTCATATTTTGTTGACCAAACTCACAGCTTTCAAATTCCTGGTATGTTCCATCCTATATCTAGGGATTACTGTAACAACCTATCTGTTTTGCTCTCCAGATGATTTCCAAATTCCCTGTTAAATATTCCTTCAACTTTACGTCCTACAATACATTAAAGCATTCTCCCACATTCTTACTTGAAATCTCTTCCCATTAATAAAAGTAAAGCTCAGCTTTTGAAATTGTTTGTGAAACATTTCTTAAACGCAGGTGAATAAATAACAATTTCTAAAATTAGCTAACCCTTGCCAAATCCCTGAAGTGCTCAATAAATCTGTACTAACTTCTGGGATACCTTCCAGCGCAGAGCAGACATACCCCCCTCTGAAGATAAATACCATTTCCGTCATCTCTATTTTTATAGACCTCTTTATGCTCTACCTTTATAAAGCCAAAGGTCTAGCTACTACTATGCCATGTTAAATAGTAAAGAATCATTTCATAATTCCTGCATGTCTTGTAAGATTATTACATTAAGTGTATAATGTCCAGCCAAAGACAACCTTTCCAAATATTTATTGACCTAAAACATGCTTTTCATTTTGCTGGTCACTAACTTCATCTATCCTGTCTCAATACTATTAGTTTTCCTCATGTGTCCATCACATGGCTTATCTTACCATAAACAGCCCTGTCTCATCCTAAGGTGCCTTTCCTGTCCTTGAGCCACATGGTTCATTCTTGCACCATTGGCTCATAATCAGTTTGTCCTCAGATTTCAAGTCAAAATTAACATCTGCTACTTGTATGGAAAGCAGTGAATACCTCACCCATTCAATAATTTCTGCAAAGCAGCTTCACTGATCCTTAATATATATTAGCATCTTAAAAATACCTGATGTTTCCTCAAGCTCTGAATTAAGACATTTAAATATTTGTGTTTTTTCCTAGCTACCTCCTTTTCTTTCTTGCATTATACACAGTACATCTTTAATAAGTGTTTTGTCCAACTAAGGATGCCTCAAAATGTCAAATACCTTTCCCACATTAAATGCTATAGCTGTAATTATAAAAATTATCAACCTTAGACTAGAGTACACTGTTTCACTCAATCTTCTAGGCTGCACCACTAACATTTATTGAACTCAATTTCCAATAAAACCTGAATATTTAGAAATCTTCCCTCACTGACTGAATGTTACTCTATCACTCTTCAAATAACATCTTCCAGTCATTTAGAATGCACATAAATGATTCCCCTCCATTTTGCTTGACTTTCTGATGTGTAGCTACTACCCCTCTGCTGATTACCGAATACACCACTCTATGACTTCTGCCCTCAGACTTAAGCCAATGGGGGCACTAGTTCTGCAGTGCACCAACTACTCACAACAGCTGAACCAGTCAAAAGTATACCCCATGGATAGGGGCAATCTTCTACCACTCAACATAATACCTATACGTCTAAAGAGAATCGCTGTAAACTCTATGACTACCATTTTGAATGAAAGTATTTTATAGTTATTAGTACCTTAAATGGGCAGTAAATGTGACGGTTGCTGTTTATCTATTTAACCATTAAAATATTGTTCTGCAGTCCACAATCTGTGTGCTAACATTGTAAATATCTGTGAACTTGTAATTTGCTTGGTCTAATTTATTAATGTAATTCTACTGTTTTATTATATTCTGTAGGACTATTTTTTTTCTAATAAAATTCAAATGCATAATTTCTTATTCTTATCACCATCTACTTTCAGCTTTTGAACTTGAAAAAGTCTCTGAATGGTCGGAGATGAAAGCGCTTGATTTTGGTGATTTTCTGTATTATAACTTTACATTTTAAAGTGTTTTGGAGTGAATTAAAGTTTTTGGAAGAAGCACTAGACTGGAACGCCTCCTGGTGCCTTTCTTTTTGTTTCTATACAGTTTGTGGTGGTTCGGACATGTATGGTTCGGACATGTATGGTTCGGACATGTATGGTTCGGACATGTATTTGTACTTTCAGCTTTTGCTGCCACGCCATTTGCTGCCTTTGGCATGGAACTTCAACAAAAAAGTTAATTTAATTACAACAGAATGTAAAGATTTCTGATTATACATCAAATAATGTTCTGTCCTGACTGCATTGTTGATCTACTTGCATTTTAATACAATTTCTTTGCAAGTGCAATTATTCCCAAATTAAATATCATTGCATATAACAGTTTTACCTTACTGTTTGGACTATTACTGTAAATGGTCACTGGGCCTGTCCATTTAACCATTTGATAAAGAGTAATTAGTATATAAACAAATAAATAGGACACTGGACTTCAGTTAACTTGTTTATGCACCAGTATGCCTACATACTAACACACCTTAAGTGGCATATACCTGCTTTTGTTTGTTTTTTGTTTTTTTTTTTTTGTAACACTTGTAGTAAACTGACAAAGTGTCCAGTATACTTAATTACAAATTATGTTTCTGCCAGATATGTACTAGTTGGCTGCATCATTTACTTATGGCTGAATGTGTACAAACTATAGTTGATAGAATAGATGTTTGATCTAAGGGGGATTATATCAATGGAAACATTAGAGCATTTTTAAGCATTGTACTCTAATACCCTTCTTTTAACAGTGGAACACTAAATACTAACTAGCAAACAAATAAATTATTTGATTTTTTATTATGTTTCTTTTGGCAAATGCATGCAGAAAATTGGACATAAAGGTTAGGTGGAATAATGTATAAGCTTTTAGTCTTTCTGGACTGTATACAAAATTTGAAGTCAGTAATCACTGCATGGTAATGTATGTGATACATTAGTTTTGCTTTTGGGACCCTGCATTGCATCACTGCTGAGAATTCCATATATATTTGCAATTGTATGAAGCATGGTAGCAGATCATGGGTTATGATATTGGTCAGTTAAATAGCTCCATGCCTATCTGGCCAAATGTTTCAGTTGTGAAGGTAGCTGACAGGAAAATAGCAATACTGGTGTACCCGAATAACATACCTTGCCTTGTTTCTATTTTAATATCTCATTAATGACTGTGATAATGAACACAATGATCAACTGAAATGTTCCAACAGGTCTGACAAAGAGACTTTCATGGTGTCTGGGACTATTATTTGCTGCATTACACTAATGAATACCCTTAAAATATTTACACTGCTTTGGAGACCCTACAAGAAACAGTAGATCTCTCATTTCTAGCTTTTTACTTCCTTCAACTTAATGTCCGCATCACCCTATAAAAAGATTGATAAGGCTAATTTACCTAGGTTCACTCTTGCATTCATTTTGAGGAAACTAGCTTTATTTTTAAAAAGGAAAGAAACAAAAGGTATGTATATCTAAGGTTACAAAGATATTGAAAGTTAAAGAAAAAGTATTTAAACATTGAAAATGACTAGATCATAATGTAAAAGAAATAGCAGCATGGGAAATCAAAAATGAAAAAATCTAAAAATAAAATACACTATGAATCCCCCAAGTTGAAGAATCAACTTCTTTATTAAAGTTATACTACTTTTGTCTTCATCTGAAACAAAATAGACCACATATGTACTGCCAATAAATATTCAGACACTCATGTTGTCCAAACAATGTTTAGCTGGTATTTAGCCAGTAAAGTAAATCAATTCCAATGTTCATAGGTTCATAGGTATTTACAAGGCTAATGACCACAAGGGCCTTTTTAAGCCTAGCCATGCATCCCAAATCTTTGACAATTTCTGATACCCTTGATAAGTGTAAGCAAGGGTCTGGGAGATGAACCATTTACAGGTTCCCTGTGTCCATTAGAGACATAGGTTACAAACCATGGATGAATTTTCGGTTTCTGATCCAATTGTCCAAGTTCCACTTGAATTGGGTTATGGAGGAACTCTGCCTCACATGGATGGGGAGCCTGTTCCATAGATGTGGTAGTCTCTGGGATACATACATATATCTCCAGCAGGTCCTATTTATATCACAGGCAAGGTTTACGTCTTTAGAACGGGTAATTCTTGTGCTGTTTGTTTTGTGGATATGCAGGAAGTCAATGCCCTATATGTCACGCATAGATCTCCCCTCAAAAGCCTGTAGGAGGCAGAATACAGAGATAGGGCCTTGAGGCAGTCTGCACAGGACATTTTACTTATGCCCTGTATTCTTTTAGTGAGGACCCTCTGTAGACGCTCCAGTTGTTGGAAATGCCTGGTTAGGTACACACCAAAAGGGGTATTGTACTCAATGCTGGGTCTGATTAATGCTGAATACAGCGAAACAATGAGTTCCTTGGACTTAGATGCCACACCTTTGTTTATAAGTTGCACAACATAGAATGATTTCCTCACCACTGTAGACACGTGATGTTCAAAGGTTAGATTACTATCTATGTGTGTCCCTAAGTCCCTGACTACTGGGTCATCTCTAATGGGTGTGTTGTCAATATGATAATTACCAGGGATAGATGACTTCCCACAGGATACTATTATGCATTTCTTGGCATTTAATTTTAGTATATGACTCTGACACCAGTTGTTTGTCTATATCAGCCCCTCCTGGAGAATAATTGTGTCAGTGTGAGATTCAATGACAGCTCCTAATTTGCAATCATCTGCAAATTTAGTCAACCAGAGACCACTGACACTGGCCTTGACAATTCAGAAGTAAATGCCAAAAAGGAGTTGTCTAAGGACTGATCCCTGAGGGTCTCCACTTGTGACTGGCCTCTTTGTAGAGGTGGACTTCCCAATTCTAACTTCCTGGGTCCTGTCTGTGAGCCAGTTGGCTAACCACTGGGTGATATACAGGTTTGTACCTAACCTCTTGAGTTTGTCAACAAATCCCAAGTGGGATATTATGTCAAATGCCTTGGCCAGGTCGAGGTAGAAAGTGTGAATGATTTTGCCCTCAATCTATTGCTTCGGTGACCTTCTCAAAGATGTCCAGCAGGTTAAGTAGGCATGATCTGCCCTTGACGAAACCAAACTGGGTTGGGTCCAGTGCCTGGAGGTTTACTATATCTCTGTTGATCATCTCCATGATAATTATTTCCATGGCTTTACATATAAGGCTGGTGAGACATATGGGTCTGTAGTTTCCAGGGTCTGTAGATAGCCCAACTTTGAGCAGAGGGATGACTGTTGCCTTTCTCCATTCATGAGGCACGGAGCCTGTTTGGAGGCTACAGTTAGACAGTAATTTCAGATAGATAGATAGATCATGTTTCATGCTATTTAGAAGGCATCCTGGGTATAGTTTGGACCCACTGATGTAGTATTCTTGGTCTTAGAGACAGCGTTAAGGACCTGTTCCGTAGTGATAGTAGGGGGAGTTATATTTGATGATATTTCCTGAGAGAAGGTTGAGGGAGAGAGAGGGTTAAAGTTGGAGCTGAATTTTTTAGCCAGGAGGTTTGCTATATCTTCTGGCTCAGTATAGGTTGCTCCATTTACAATGAGCTCTGCACATAGCTGTGTATTACTTTTGAGGTTGCAGACATAGCTAAAGAATGCTTTGTGGTTGTCCTTGGCCTAGGAGGACAAACTTAGCACAAATTTGGCTTTGGTAGACTATATTTCTCCTTTAGGTTGTTTGTTTTGTTTGATGAGGGTGTTTTATCCTGGTGGGTGCTGCACCTCCTACTTTTTGCCATGATTTTCCTCCTCCTGTTACACAGCCTATTGATTTTGTGATTCCACCAGGTTGGCTTGTTTTTTGAGTTAGTTCTCTACTTATTCCTGGTGGGTACAACTGCCTCTATGCAGCTATTAACATGCTTGCACAGTAGTACTTGTGAGCAGTTCTGCATAGGCAGCAGTGTTCTCAGGGTTTATAGGGGCTTGAAATTTTGCCGGGTTCTCACTTAATAGCAGAAGGTTACCCTTAGAATACTTCCTGAATATTCCAGGTTTAGCTAGGGGGGGGTCCAGATTTTTTTTTTACTTCAAAGGAGACCAGTTTGTGGTCTGACCTTACCAGGGAAGCCATTACAGTAGGGGGTGTGCAGCATTCTCCCATATTAGTGAGGACCAGATCCAGTATTGTTGCACCCCTGGTTGGTGCATTGACTATCTGGTCAAGGGAGTGTGTGTTTACAAAATCCAGGAATCTCTGTGCATTTACATTTGGTGTCATATACAATTCCCAGTTAATAGTGCGGTAATTAAAGTCACCCATGAATATGGTACTGTCCAAGCCTAAATAGTAGCAACAGCAAAATATTCAATATTGTAAAATATATGTATATACAAAATACTATTAAAATATTAAACATATCAGTTTAAATAAACACATTAATGAAAAATAAAATGAAACCAGTTCAAAAACCTCTTATTAGCAAAATGTTTTCTGTGATCACTCCTAATAGTATTAGTAGAAGAAGTCCAACTTTTAGGGATGAATGCACTAAAATTGTAATAAACAAGTTGCTCTTTTCTTGTTTTTTTTTCAGCTCAGAGGACACAGCATTTTGTTGTTGTTTTTAGTTAGTGGTTTTAATGTTGCAGAAACCCATTGGGAGTGGATTGTGAGTGTTGAAAATGTATAATCTGTTAGAAAAAAGGCAATTAGACTAGGAACAAGGGAAAAATAAACACTGTCAGTATGTAGGGAAAATCAAACAAACAAAAAAAAAACAAGGTCACTCAGAACCAACTACATTTTTGAAGGGAAGTTTATAAAGATAACTGGGAATAGTTGGTATTTTAAATTATTAGTTTGTTTCTCTGTTAGTTACACAGAGTAGAATTAGGGAGAAAATATGAATGGCAGGGCTTGGTACAGACAAAGCAGAAAAGGACTTAATAACACATAATGAAGATACACGTGCTTATTAAAAACATTATTACAGAATCATTTAAGATGTTATTGACTGAAAGGATAATACCAAATAACAGGAAAAACTACTTTTAGATTATTACATAAAAGACAATAAAATTGCATAAACATTATACATGCTTCACCGTAATAGTACTAGCTAAACACTTGTACAGTTTAACAAAGAATAACAGAAGGGCAGCATTCATTTTGTTGACTCTTGAGTTGTTTGACAAAGTGAGCTCTTGGGAAACTCAGTGAGAGTTGTCAGCTTTAAAAGTTACAGATGTTGACAGAATGAGTGAGTACATGCGGATGATGTAAGTTTGGATTAGGGATTTTAATGCCAAAACTGTTGTACATATTTTAAGTTTCAGCATTAGGGTATTGAAGTGTGTGCCTGAGTGTCTTGTCTAGTTGTAGTGTTACATAAAGTTTTTTTTTTTTTCTGGAGTGAGGCATAGGGTTGTGGTTAAGGTGCACAATTATGGTTATGGTTAGCATGCATTAGTAGGGTGGTATGGTTGGAAATTCCTCCTACCCGTCCTTTTAGTAATGCAAATAAGCCCAAACCCTAACCCTGTTCTTGCCCCAAACTCAACCCTATACCCTACCTTAGAAATAAAGTTTTCCATAACACTAATACTATGGAGACAAATTATGTCTGAATTTAGTGGTAGGGTTTACTTTAACGGGTCTCACAAGGAAAATGTTTGTTTCCTTTTCCAATCATTTTTCTCTTTCTTTCATTTTTATGGACATGTTTGGTATGTTAATTTCTGAAATAAAAAAGTAAAATAAAATCAATTAAATAGCTTGGAACTCACTCGCAAAAGTTTAATATCTAAAGTTAAAATCACGGTTAAGCTCTTTTGTCAGTGTTGACTTCTTCAG
>NC_056746.1:160837791-160912791 GCF_019279795.1 Protopterus annectens | reverse complement strand
AGATATAATGTACAAATAAAAATAATTTTCTGCATGCTATTTCCTACATTTAGACATGAAAGAGATTATGACAAAAGGAAATGTGCTTCCAAAAAAGATTGCATTTTTAGAAATTAATATGTATACTGGAATTCATTAGTTCCACTTAAATTTGTAAAAAAAAAAAAAAGAATAAATAGAAGTCTTACAGGTTTGCTTTTGATGATTTTAGGAGGCAAATATTTGAAAAAAAGGAATGTTTTCCTCTTCTTTACCAGAACTAAGTATTACAATGTGGCTACCTCTATTCCTGCCAAACTGTCATAAGCTTAAGAATATAGCAAAGTCTGCTATCAGAATATGAAGACTACAAATAATGCACTGTCTCTCTGTGGGAAATGTCTGCTGAAAATAACTCATTAATGCTTCTGGCAATTTCTGCATTTCTGACTGTCTAATGAGACAGACGGTACAAAGGGTACTATATATCTACACACACGCGTGCACGCACACACGCGTGCACACGCTGCACGCACACATGCCTCACTCACTTTGCTGTTATATGTAGAAGGATACTAAGTTACAAAAGGAGCATACTGTGAAACTCTGTATCAATCATTCCCAGCATAGTGATCGTACAAAGCTATTAAATGATGTTCTACAAAGGAAGCGGCGTGTTTTGGTTACTGTAGACTGTGGTGTAATGAGCCGTGGTGTGGTAGAGAAAGAGTGACAAAGAACATTATGGAAAATAGTGCCTTTGTGTGTATTTCAGTGTCTGCTCTCATCCTCTTTTCTACCTTTATATATAAAACTCTGGGCTCCCTGCAGGAGGTTGAGTGAGTGCTTGGTTGACAGCTATTATCCAACTGCTTATGATCTGATCTGTAGCCAGTTGACAGGTATCCAAGATCACACAATTCACGGGGTTGGGGAATGTGCCCTTAACTATTGTTTGTACAATCTTGAAGTTAGTATATATAATTAGTAGGGGGTGTGGGGACACAGCCCCCAACATGGGAATGCAGGGGTGCAGGCAATGCTTTAAAACAAAGTAATGTTTTTAGTTGTTTATGTTTGCTTTAAATTTTTAGGAGCTGAGGCTGCTTCTCAGTGCATGAGAACTGGCATGTTGACGTATTTGTTTTTAATGATATTTACACACACACACACACACACACACACACACACTCTGGACACCATCCCTTTGGTCCAAGTGCATCTTATTTACAGAAAGTAAATAAAATTTAGAGTTTTTTTTTTCTAGAACAAAATCAATATATTCCTGTCCAATAAACATTTGGCTTGCTTATATAGTTCATCTTAAGTATCTAAAAGGAAACACATCACATAGCACATGACAGTCCACAGCTTCTGTACTCCAGCTTAGGTCTAGTTGCCCTTTCCCACTGTCAGTATATCCACAAGCAGGTCTCTGGTTTTCTTGCATTTTAACTATTAAGCTGCTGGTGGTCTGGACATCGCTTTCTTGTACTCCATAGTTCCTTCTGCTCAAGGTCCCCCAAGAATTTCCACTTTTGCCATAAAAATCTCTCTGTAGCCGAGGTAAATATCTCAGTGGTTTATTTATTTATTTATTTGTTTGTTTGTTTGTTTACCTGAGTAGTGCACTGATCAATACTGATCAATTTCAGGCTCAGCCCGAGTGAAATAAAAATATTTCCCACCCAAAAAAAAATACAAAAATGGTAGCAATAAAAGATTAATTCAGACTAATAACACAGAAAATGACTGTGTATATTCATTCTAATGAACAAGCATAATGCAATGTACAATCAAGCAGAGTGTTATGTACAATATATATATTAGTTTCTGATCTGTCCTGTGTCGAAGCAGGAGCATTTGGCTTGGATGAAGTGTTTTTAGTTGCTTTCTGAATTTGGAATAAGTGTTTATTTCCTTAATGTTGAAGGGTAGAGCTTGCCAAAGAGAAGGTGCCTGAAACAGAAAGGACATGCAGTTCTGTGGGTTTGGTTTTAGGGGTAATGAGAGTTGGTGTGGCTTGTGGACAGTATCTCAGGTTATGTGTTCCAAGACCTCCTTTTTCCCCTCACATTGTGTCTCCCACAACTGGTGATCAGCAGTCCCCAGTGGCTTTCCTCATTTGCTGCATCTAGCTAATGAGCAGATGAAGGCATCCTGGATCCATGTCATACTGCTGCTAGTACTGTTCCCCTAAGTTTATCCCCTGCCATTTGCTCTGGTAACACATTTTATATGGGACATACAAAGAGCAGACTACATCAATCTGGCCATTAATTCTACAAGGATCTAACATCAGCAAGCTCTCCTGCCCACCCCCTGAAAGCACTTCATTCTTGTTTCACCCATCTTCTCTAGGGGAATCTAACCACATTGTGTGCCACGTGACCACTGCCCTTCCTAATCTCTAGGGGAATCTAACCACATTGTGTTGCACATGCACACTGCCCTTCCTCCTCTCTAGGGAAATCTATCCACATTGTGTTGCACATGCCCACTGCCCTTCCTCCTCTCTAGGAGAATCTAACCACATTGTGTTGCACATGCACACTGCCCTTCCTCCTCTCTAGGGAAATCTATCCACATTGTGTTGCACATGCCCACTGCCCTTCCTCCTCTCTAGGGGAATCTAACCACATTGTGTGCCACGTGACCACTGCCCTTCCTCCTCTCTAGGGGAATCTAACCACATTGTGTTGCACGTGCCCACTGCTCTTCCTCCTCTCTAGGGGAATCTATCCACATTGTGTTGCACGTGCCCACTGCCCTTCCTCCTCTCTAGGGGAATCTATCCACATTGTGTTGCATGTGGCCACTGCCCTTCCTCCTCTCTAGGGGAATCTATCCACATTGTGTTGCACATGCCCAGTGCCCTTCCTCCTCTCTAGGGGACTCTATCCACATTGTGTTGCACGTGCCCACTGCCCTTCCTCCTCTCTAGGGGAATCTATCCACATTGTGTTGCACGTGCCCACTGCCCTTCCTCCTCTCTAGGGGAATCTATCCACATTGTGTTGCATGTGGCCACTGCCCTTCCTCCTCTCTAGGGGAATCTAACCACATTGTGTTGCACATGCCCAGTGCCCTTCCTCCTCTCTAGGGGACTCTATCCACATTGTGTTGCATGTGCCCACTGCCCTTCCTCCTCTCTAGGGAAATCTAACCACATTGTATTGCACGTGCCCTCTGCCCTTCCTCCTCTCTAGGGGAATCTAACCACATTGTGTAAACATGCATTCTCCACTTCCTCTTCTTTAGGGGGATATAACCACATTGTGTTGCACATGCATGCTGCCCTTCCTCCTACCTTCCCAGGATGGACCCATACTCATCCTCCCCTGCCAATGCCTCAGATGTGTATGCTGCTGATTGAACTCACCTGTGTCATAGGTAGTGCTTGGCACTGCCTTCCAAAATCTTCTTTTAACAAATGCTCTTTCAAGTCACTCACGTTAGACATCTTACAATTGTTTACTTCTGTAACATACAGGGTATACCTAACAGCATTATTTTTTTTTTCTGTTATACATATGTCATACGTAACAAGTTTCTCTACTTGAAACAGCACCTAAATTTCTAATATATTTGAGTCGCACTTCAGGGAGTGTATTGATGTGCTCTCTCTCTCTCTTTTCCTCTTCTTTGTCTGATTACTTTTATGTCTGCCTGCCTACAAACATACACATGTGCACACATGCACACGCACACACACACACACACACACACACACACACACACACACACACACACACACACACACACACACCAACACATATTGCACATATATGTAGCAAAATTTTATATATAATATGTATAAACAACCTCCTTTGCAGGCAAAGTCCTCTACCTACCATGTCAGGGACACATTGGTTTTACTGTTTATTAATGAAAAGTACATGGAACAATTTGTCATATATTATACAACCTTGGTGTGTTTGTATGACAGTGTTGGAACATAGTAAAATGCAGTTATGTTCCCTATAGCATTAGTGCCTGGTGCTATACTCTACTGCCTAATGTAGCACCCACAGAAAGGGTTTAAGCTGCAAAGTAGGCTTCAGAGCAGAGCTGCACATGCCTGCCTAGAGGGGGATAATTCACTGTCATGTACAGTTACACAGTGCACCACTCTTTGCACTTTACAGGTACCTTATACTAACTGCAGTAACAATATTCAACCATGTTGGAAAGAGACCTTTATGATACCATTTCCTGTACTGTTGTGTGAGCTACAAGTTGGTATATGTAAGTAACTTGAGGTTTGGTAGGCACAGGAGGAGTGTTCCCCATGGAAAATTACTTTTTCCCCTTACTTCAGCAGACTGGAAATCATTTTTTTTTTTTTTTGTCAAATGAAGTGCAACCACTTTGCACCATTTTTGATACCTTTATTTAAATCCGTGCCAATACGTAACAATTACTGAGTGCATTGCAGCTTTAATCATTGTCTGGGATAAAAGTTTTTTCCCTGATAGTGAAGAGACCTTCAAATACCACATAGCTTATCAGCTGATAATTAAGTAAATCTGTCTGTAACTTTTGTCAGTCTTCAGGGAAGGGTAACTGGTCAGTAACTTTCAGTTCAGAGCTACATTTGTCTAAAGACAGATTGATAGTCTCTTTCCATCTGGATGGTACAGTAACTTCTTAAAAGATTCACTTTTTATGTATGTATGTATTGATGGTAGTTATTCACTGAAGTAGATCAATAATGCAAATGAACCTATTTCAGCTGTAAAAAATATATTAATAAACTATTTAGAAAAGTACAAGTAAAACATGTGAAAACAGAGAGGGCAGATCCTGTCATTAGATGCTTATATGCACAATACTTTAAAAAGTATTTACAAAATAGCTATCTCTTCTCAGTATGTAGAATGTAGAAAAGCCATACGTAGTACATGAGGAATAATGGAGAAAAAAGGTTATACTGTATTGCCTGTTGTACAGCCTTTACTTAGCATCACTGAGAAGTTGTGATTTGAATTTAGCTTGGAATGTCATGTAAGAAATAATAAAATGTCAGGTCAGAGGCATTGATTCCTACAGTTTTGGGACTAAGGTTCATAAGCAATGGCCAGCACACTGTAGTTCAGGTTGAAGAGTCTGTAAGATGGGAGATGAGTGTTTCTGTGACTTGAGATTATATGTGAGGAATCTCAAGGTTGGTTAGTATGTAGCGAGGGCTATGACAATTTCAAGATTTAAGAGCAACAGAGAGATATATAAAAGTTCTACCTTTTGTTTAATGGGAAGAATTGTTTTTCTTGAAATGTAACACAACAATGTTCATATTTTTGGAGACATGAAACAAAACTACTTATTTTGTTGGAAATGATTTGTAGAGTATTTATGTTTTTCATGAAATGAAAGTCAATTAAGAAAATGCCATATGCAAGCTAAGCTAATAGTAGTCCTTTTTCTTTATCTACCCTAGCTGAATGGGTTCGAGAGTTGGAGATTTTTTATGGACCAGAAGAATGCATAGCTGAGTTCTGTCCTTGCTTTTTCTACATGAAATTTAAACTTTAAAGTTCAATCAAGTCAGATTCCTAAATATCTGAAAGCAAAGATTGTCTCTAGTTGGTAACCACAATGATGTAATATGCCACAGTGAGAGGACATCCGTAAGTTTTATTTATTTATTTAATTTTTCTGAACATTGCGGCTTTGGTTTTCATACACGTAAAAAATAGATTCTTTAAGTTAAGACGAGAAGTTAATGGATGGTGGTCATTTTCTGATTGTGTTCCTAGAGTAGATCTTGAGGGGTTTGACCTATAAAGGACCGTGTCATCTGCATAAAGAAGTGTTAGATTAGAAAGACCAAAGGCCAACTGTTTATGGAGCTAGAGAAAAGTAAAGGGGTCAGTACTGGACACTGTGGAATGCTTTTACTAAGGGGAGAGTGGGGTCACGTGATACTGAGGAAAAAGGTTTTACACTAAATCTTCTGTTAGAAAGGTAGCCCATGACCCAGTTGGCAGTTGATAGATTAGATCCCACCTTCTGGTAGATGGCTATCCAGAATAATATGGTCCACATGGGTACTTATGTATTTATTCTCCAAGTTGGCAATAATGATCCAGTCAAAGATTTTACTTCTTGTGAATAAAGTAATGATAAACCAGAAGTCTATTATAGTAGTTTCTGTTTATGGTTGTCTTGTTTCCATGTTTAGCAAGCTTACACAGGAGTGTAAACATTCAGCATGTATACCAGTCTGGCCTCCTTTTGGAGAATATTTATTTAGTTATTTATTTTTTAGTTTTACATAATCTAGTTACTGAAGAGAAGGCGTTATCCTGCAGAATGTGTGTCAGAAGCTGACATACAATCTTGGCTGTTAAGAATTTCCATGCAGTTTAGGGAGGAAAGATTGGATTTAATACCATGCATGTTCTTATTCAATTTATTTCTAAATGTGATCATAGTCAAAGGATTAAATCTGGGAAGGTTTATTGCTTTTTAGGTAGCAAGACAGTAATCATTAAGAGATGGGATTCTGTACTGGAGGTGATGATGTTTGGAATATTAGTAATTATAAAGTCTTTTAGATTGCTATGGCCTGTTTTCCTGTTAGGTTATGATGGTACCTACATTAGATGGATAATGCCAAAATCAAGCAGAATTTCTTTAATATCATAAGCATTATGGACAAAAAGTTTAAAAGTTGCTATGCAGTATGAGGTCTGAATAATGGCATGCAGAGGTGATGATTCTCCTAAGCAGGTGTAGGAAGTTTATTAGGGTGAGAGGCAGAGGTAAATATGCAACAACAACATGAATTACAGTTTTATTAGTTGTTGTAACTAAATCAAACACAGTTTTGTTCTCTAAGTCAGAGCACAAATTTAATAAAGCAATAGTTTTAATGTTAGGATAAGGTTTATAGAGAGATAGCTTGTCTCCCTGCTTTTTCCACCTGTGCTAGCATCAAAAGGTTTATTGTATCCTGGAAAGAAGAGATAAATGCTTAGATTGTCATTTAAACCACAATTTTCTGATCGATGCTAAATCTTGTCAGTGAGTGTCTGGAAAAGCAGAGCTTCAACCTAAGTTATTCTTTACATTCCCAGCATTTAGAAGACAGAAGGAAAAAGAAGGAAGACAAGAGATCATATTCCTAGTTAAGGAACGACCGAGACTACATTTAATGCTACCTTTAATTAACAGGACCGTTCATTTGGATAAGTCTAAACATGGATTTAGGTAGGTACTATTGCTGGTTTTGGTTTACAATTTGTAGTTTTGAGTTTTCGACATAACAGTGTTTACATGAAGTAAAACAGAAAGTAAAGCTGTGGGGATTGCTGCCACAGCGGGTATTTGTAAGGGTTTGTGTGGGAAAGCAAGTTAATTACGATAGACTGAAATATGTTTAAGTTTGCTGGGCTGCAAGCAATATGGAATTGTTAAATGAGAATTTGAATTTATTATATCATATGATCTGCTAATGGTTTTGTAAAGATGGAATGGAAAACTGTAAGATGTGGATAAGCAATATAAATTAGCACCAATAATTTAGGTGATTTCCTATTGTCGCTGTTCCCTTTACAGAACCTAGATAGGATTTTCAGATTATATAGGTGCTTGTAGTAGACTAAATGAATGTTGTATAGCAGCAAAGTGGGATGTGATTTTAGGGTTAGTAAAGTAGTCCTGGAAATGTAGACTTCATTCTGTCAAGTAGCTACTGGAATTTTATTAGGGAGAAGGATGGAAGTAGATAGGCAATAGCTATATGAACTGCAGTTTTATTAGTTATTGAAACTGACAGCGAGAACATCAGCGCCAAGGCAACAACATTGATGTAAAGGCAGTGAATTTTGCCTTTTATCGCAGTTTATTAACTTATCATCTTTCACACTAACTCCCTACCAGATCCATGAGTGCATGGCATTGTGGTGCTGCAGAATGGATGGGATACTTGGAAGAAGTTTTAGAACTTCTTTACATCCATTCACTACTCATTGTCAGGGGATAAGAAAGCAGTTAACATTTTTTTCCTGATGGATGAATGCTCCTGGTCATGAAATACAAAAGGAGCTGTCTCAGCACTTGCAAAGAAATTCTGTTTATAGCCCTTTATCTTCCATTTACAAGCCCCCTGGCAAATGAAGAGAGGGAAGACCATCACAGATGTACAATTTCTTCACTGGGTTATGGACAATCATTTGCATCTTTATTCTGTCCACTAGATTAAGCTAGTATTACTCTGTAGCATGTAGTGCATGTAATACATGAATGGCCCTAACGGTGTTATGATTAAATATCACTGCACATAAATATCATTTTAAGATACTTACTTCTCATGTTCAGCCTATAATTACTGATTTAAACTACAGTGCATGATAAAAAGATTGCTCCCTGGTGACATAAATATTGTATATCTGTGCACAATTATACAGACCTGAGTCTCAGAAAGAAATAGGAAACACCAGTAACTGACAATCTAATGTATAACACAGTACTGAATAAAATGATCAATAGTGTGATATCTCAGGGGGGATTCCCTTACACACACACACACACACACACACACACACACACACACACACACACACACACACACATACAATTATATGTAGGAATGGAACGGGAGTACAGCATCCCACATCAGGAAATGTACAAGGGTAAGGTCCCCAAGAATAAATTAAAAGGCATTTTATACAATTTTCAAATTTTGCAATTTATTTTATAAGTTGCCCTTCTTTGATTGCACCTTGGAGTTTTAGTTACTTTTCTGTTAAATTTCTGTCGTGACAAACATAATCTTGAAATGTATTTATGTTTTATCTTTTTACTGCCCTCCCCCCGCTGGCCTCCTGGGATATTTATTTCACTGCAGAAGGAGGTATCAATACTCCATACAGATCGACATGTCTACAAATAAACACACATCTGGAGCATTACTTATCGGGATTTCCTCGTACTCAAATTCTCCAGAAGGCACCCTGATGATAAAATATCTGAGAAATTTCATCATGGGTCACCCCATTCTGCAGTTCTATATGGAAGGTGGTGCTCTGTCAGTCTTGGTGTATTTTTGCTGATGTAATGGCCCTACAGATCACGAGTCTTAAAATAGTTTCCCTGTGGCTGATATCATTTATTTCAGAGAAAGTGGTAATTAGCAGTTACAGATCCACTCTGTATTAAAATTTCTTATTTCAGATGAAACTCCCACTTTGATAAGAAATGTTTTGCATAATGACTGCAAAAGAAGTGGTGTAAATATTGCAAAACAGAATACAGTGCCTGCTACCGTCTTAACAAGGTTTTGTAGCTGCACTCTGGACAAAGTCTTTTGGAAACTGTCCATACAGGAAGTTGTCTTTTTACAGTGTGTCACTGAAATAGACAGAAGGAGATGCAACTTTCATATTTCAATAAACCAGAGATACACTGCATCTTTGAGCTACAAACACATAACTACTTAATCGGGATTTCTTCATTAACGCATAATGACTCCGAAAAATCGTTTCTACATTTTGGCATCAGAAAGGAGAAAAGTAGAATTTACTGCTATAAAATCTGTACTGCCCATATGGCATGCAAATCTTTCTTGTTCTTTGTACATTAGTGTGGTGTACGAGTCTTTTTTATGTGTTTCAGGGACAACCTCCAATTGCATGCATTAATAGTAAAAGACAGATTAATTTCTTTAGTATTCTTATTATTAAAAAGAGAGATTGTTTATTTATTATTATTATTACTAAAAAGAGAGATTAATTTATTATTATTATTATTATTATTATTATTATTATTATTTGTGTTATCAACCCTGGAGGTGAATATATCTCAGCCTTTGCTACAGAGTGTTTTGGAGCATAGGTAGACTCTCATGTGCGATACTAATGAACCCAAGGAAGGGTGAATCACATATACCGAGATGAGGCCCGTTTGTAGGCCTAAATCTTTTATTAAAGACCTGTGTGGCATTATGCATTCAGGAGCCAATGTGGTGAAACATGCATATTCAATAAAATGTTTTAGTGGCTTGGAGTGCTAGATTTTTTATTTGTTTACTTCAGTCATGACCCTAGTTTAAAAACTAGTCCTAGAACCAGAGGAGTGTCCACAGCTGTAGACCAGAGTGGATGTTTTCCAACTTTCTCACTTCATGGAATGGCTGGAAGATCCTCTGCTGTGGTACTGCCCCCCAGTGGATGCTGGCAGTAAGTGCAATTATCTCACAAAACTGTGTTCCTAAAACAGTTTCAGAAGCAAGGCATCATCCTTTGATTTTTATATTTATATACCCAGCAACTATCAGGTCATTAGATGGAAGCACAAAGTAGTCCCTCATCATTCCAGGCTGTAAATGATGGTCTCCAGATGCTCACTAATTTCATAAAACCTATTCAAGCTGTATTAGCTCACTTTGTTCTTTGGTAGACTAAGATAGGCAGTGCTGCAGACACTGGGAGGCTGGAAGTGAGTGAAATCACATCATTTAAGGGAATAAGACTTACAAGCTGCACTGATTAGAAGAATAAGTTATGTTTATAGTATTTGCAGTGCATGTTAGAATATAAAATACATCAGAGAATAAACATGTACAAATGTATGGCTAAGATAACATTTATCAGAGCACTATGAGAAACACCCCCTATCAATTTTAAACCAGATTATTTTCTGCTCAGATTATCAAAAAGGAAGACAGGGAGATATGGAAAAAGTAAAGAAAAGAGGAAAAGGGAGAAGCAGTGAAGAAAGGGGGAAGACTGCAATGTGAAAATATTTAGTTATAGCTAGCAGTTTGTAGCCAGTGACTCCTGGGCTGGATTTATAGGACTCCTTTCATTTATCTAGTGGAAGATAGAAAGCTGCTATGGAAGCTGCTTCAGTAATCGAGAGAGACAGGGCTTATTCTAGAATTCCCACAGTAAGCAACACCTGAGTTATGACAATGGCTCACAAAGATTTTCTTCAAAAGTTGTAGATATAAGGAAACAGAAAGACTGACTGGATAACACCCAAAATAATACATTTTAAGTATGTCAGTAAGTCACAAAGAAGCTCTACATGCTGATGAGGATTTGCTGATAGAGTTTAATTATATCTTTGTTTTATTACATTTCTACCTATCAATCAATTATTTTTAAAAGTTTTATTTATAGTTGTCGGGTACAGCAATCAAAGCTGAATATGTTTCCTACACAGTTTTTATGGGTTTTTTTGAAAATGTCTCTTTTTTGTGTTTGTAGTCATTTATGGCCAATTCACTCTATTTTAAATGTAGCCAAAGCAGTTTTCATGTGTTTCAGACATAATGAAAAGTATATTTGAAATACATTTTATATTTCACGTGTGTAACCAATGATGGTTAGATAAAATACATCGTATCAAAAGACTACTTCTATTAAAAGCTTCCTGCATACCCTGTCCAGAAATAAAAATACATTGTATCAAAAGCCTACTTCTATATACTGTGTCCAAATATAAAAATACATTGTATCAAAAGCCTACTTCTATGAATGGTTTCCTGTATACCCTGTCCAACTATAAAAATACATTGTATCAAAAGCCTACTTCTATATACTGTGTCCAAATATAAAAATACATTGTATCAAAAAGCCTACTTCTATGAATGGTTTCCTGTATACCCTGTCCAACTATAAAAATACATTGTATCAAAAGCCTACTTCTATATACTGTGTCCGAATATAAAAATACATTGTATCAAAAGCCTACTTCTATGAATGGTTTCCTGTATACCCTGTCCAACTATAAAAATACATTGTATCAAAAGCCTACTTCTATATACTGTGTCCAAATATAAAAATACATTGTATCAAAAGCCTACTTCTATGAATGGTTTCCTGTATACCCTGTCCAACTATAAAAATACATTGTATCAAAAGCCTCCTTCAGTGAATGGTTTCTGGCATACTCTGTCCAAATATAAAACTGCATTATATCAAAAGCCTGCCTCTATGAATGGCTTCCTACATACCTTGTCCAAGCCCCTTTGGCACTGTTAGAGACAATGCCTTAGAGGGAG
Organism: Protopterus annectens; assembly: GCF_019279795.1. Lineage (NCBI taxonomy): Eukaryota > Metazoa > Chordata > Ceratodontiformes > Protopteridae > Protopterus > Protopterus annectens. Next base: position 160,900,799 of record NC_056746.1, on the reverse strand, counting down.
CATCTGATGGCATTGCATTTTTCATAGTAAAGTAAAACTTAAATGGTTAGTCTTTTAAAAAAGGACTATTCAGTAACACAGCTTTATAAAATGTGAGAAGATGTTGTTAAAATAAAATCCACCATTTAAATTTCATGATGGTAAAGATGGAATTAAGATTTATAATTCTGAAAAAGAAATGCTTTTGTTACCATCTAAACTGACTTTTCATGTTAACAGAAAAGGATGCCTTTTGTTAATAGATTTAGCATACTGAATATTGACTCACTAGCATCTTCCTTGCCTAAGAAATGTACATAGCATTTTAGTTAAGAGTGCAAAGGAAAGTAAAAGCAATGTGTAAACAGGTACTGATCTTACATGTGTCATACTCCCTCCCTCTCTATCTATATATATACATATATATGATCTCAACCATATGATGTTTGTCTTTCCAAATACTCAATAATCTGATATAAACTCTAGGGGAAGTAATGGGTATTGTGCTTGGTGTACATTCCATGACAAAACTATTATGTGTATTTCAGTGTGCGCATTTTGTATCAAAGTTATCAAGTCAGTTTTGATGTGCACATTCTATGTCTAATTAAGACCTGCTAAGGAGCAGCAAGTCCCAGTATGACTCAGTCATAGCTCACGCTGGTGTCAATAATTTGAGGTGCACCTCCCTGGATTATATGAAGAGAGACATGATGGAGCTTTCAGACTCTGTGCTCAAAGCAGGTATTAGCCTAGCATTGAGCAGCATTCTACCTTTTACAAGGATGATGCCACGATATTAGCAAAATATAATTGACTTTAATAATTGTCTTAGCTTTGGGGGTGATTCAAAGTGGGTCCAATATTTATCAGCATGGGAAAATATGATCAACAGACCACACTGGTTTACCAGGCATGGCCTGCAATCTGTCTACTCTAAGGTTTTGATTATTGGCAAAGACATTATCCACCCCTGTACTGCCTGTTTTTAGGCAATGCCAACCTGATAAACTTAACAACATAACAAAACAAGCAAAGGAAAAGATGAAGGTACTACTGATTGATGCTAGGAGTCTAAACAAGAAAATCCAGACCCTACAAGCCTATCTCACCCTGGAGGAAGATGATGTCTGTCTAGTGACTGAGACATGGTTTAAAACAGTGGAGCAAGGCTATAATGTCCTCCACACATTTAGACCAGCTACTGCGCAGGAGGGGGGAAATAGGAGGAGGCATTTCAATCTTCATCCAAAAGATACTCATGTTAAGGCTGGTAAAGCAGCGTAATGCACTAGAGCTTCTTGTCCAAATAATCATCAGAAAGGTCCCGTACCATATATTAGTTAGCCATAAAAATCCCTCTATGATCAAAGAAAGCCACAACACCTATTTGTAAGAAATAAAATCAGTACTAAACCTAGTACCATTTCCAATGTGATCTAAACTATCCAACTACAGACTGGAAAATGTACCCCACCACTAGTGCACAAGTACAGAGATTCCTGAACTTTGTCAATACAAATGCCCTGGAACAATTAGTCAGAGTACCCAGTAAGGGAAACATCAGGGATCATGTCCTTAATAATATGAAAGCAACATGCACCATCTCCTGCATGTCTGCTAAGACATACTACCTACTCCTAGATACTACACTGGCAAGCTTCAAGTCCCAACAAATCTTGTTAACTCCACTGAATACATGGAAATGTACACCACCACACTATACCAGTATGTAAACAGCTGCATAAGTGCAGCTGTACCCTGTAGGAAACAATGCAGGGCAAACCACAGAAACAAACCAAAATGATGGAACCATAATATCAACAAGCTTACAATAAAAGGAAGAAAATTTTGACCAGAAGTAAGAAAAGTAATTTCCAGAATGTTAGATCCCCTGTCACTGAAATAAACAAAGAACCCAGAGCCATTTCATACTGGCTTTTACTTCAGAGAAGTAGATACCAAACAGGAGATGTCCCGGCATAGAACCCAGGAAAACTCCACTTGTGACTGGTCTTTTTGTGGAGGTAGATGCTCCTATTTTGATTATGTGGAACTCTAGCTCTCATAATGAGGAACAAATGGGTAAACTGTAAAACACCTATTAACAACTTACTAACAACTTCATCTAGGAAGCTCATAGGATGATAAAATGTGTTAATTAATGCTTATAAAACATTATTTCGAAGCTCATAGGTTCATAAGAGATTACTAGGCTAACAGCTTAAGAGCCCTTATGAGCCTTGCCAGTGTAACCCAATATTACCCAATATATGGTCCCTAGGAACAACTGGATAGCATGGATCTGTGCCTATGCCTTGAGCATCTTACAGATTGCCCCTGTCCATAAGGGACATAGGCACTATCCCAGGATGAAGAATTAATATGATTGAGTATTATTTACCATATATATATATATATATATATATATATATATATATATATATATATATATATATATATATATATATATATATATATATATCAGTTAAGCAAATTCTAGTACGTCTGTAAGGGGTTATTGTCTGTGCTACTTATCACTGAATACATACAGAGTATTTCTTAATGAGAAAATACTGAGATACATTGTACAGATGTCATTATTATTCATATATGCTAAGCTGGAAAGACACATAAACTTAGTTTCCATTTATATTACTATAAATTGGAAAATGCTTATTACCAAAACAATCTCAAAGTCAGTATTTAGTGGGACAGAGCCAGAAACTAAAAGTGTTGTTTTAATGTCAGCAATGACTAAGCTTCCATACAGTCTGCTTGTCTTTTGAAAACTTACTGCAAGCTTTAACAGATTGTTGACACATACCCACAAAAAATAAATAAATAAATAAAAGGGCAGGAAGAACAAAATTGTAAACAAATCTGCTCAAATGATGCAGAAAAATGCAGCTCAATAACTAGTTTTCTGTGATCCCCCAAACAATGGGTTTTGCCATTTGAACTCCTTCTAATTATTTTGACCCCATAATCTACAGTTCAAGTATAAAAAGAGTTACCCCATATTTTGAAACAGCTGACATCAGAGTTTTATTGTTCACATTTTTTCAGCAAAGATTTATACATTCCTTTTTGCTACAAAAGTTAATTTATTGAAATGCATGTTTCCATTTACCCCATGATGCAGTTTCCCTTCCAAATTATGAAGTTGCTGCAAACTGTCGGTCTACTTTATCATGACATGCTTGGGTAAAAATTTTTTTTTTTTTTTTGTAAATATTTTTATTCATTTCCAAAAACAAGAAAACATGAATGCAGGTTATTTATGACAATGAAGTATTTACAAATTATTTAAAAAGGTAGGCTAAAACCTCTAAACAGATATCAAACATTAAAACCAAAATAAAGTATTTACAAGGGTGTCTATTGTTGACATATAATTGACTTTCTATACAATTGTTTCCTGATTATAATCTGCTGCAGTCATTATTCTCCAGTATTTCAGTTACTTTTTGCCATGCTACGTATAATGATGTAGTTCTTTCAGTTCTTCCTTTAATAGTGTTCATTTCCAATTGCGATACTGCTGACACCATATTCATGAATTGCTTAAAAGTTGGAGAAGCTTTGGATTTCCAGTTTGATGTAATGTTCTTCCTTGCAATAGCTAGGAGAGTCCATAAGATTACATATTTTGTTCTTGGCACACAGTCGGGTACAGGTGCATTAAACAAAATAATAGATTTGGAAATCTGGAATTTATCATTGAATACCATTTGCAGAAAATAATTTATTTTATCCCAATATGGTTTAATCAAATGGCATTCGTAGAACATATGTTGCCAGTCTGCTTTTATTGATAAATCACATCTCCAGTAGCCAATATTTTTCTTAAACATAAGTTCCATTTTATGAGGGGTTACATAAGATCTGTGTATGAATTGCCATGTAAAAAGTCTCCAATGTAATGAAAGTGATGTCTGCTTTGGAGAGAGAAGAATTAGTTTTTTATCTCTGTCATTTGGCACATGTCCATTATCTGATCTATAATAATTCCATATTTTGTCATTATTATGCATTTTTATTTTTTTGTTTGTTTTATAAATAGATGATAAGTATCCCTTTCCAATAATGCGTTGGCTTTGTGGTTAAGTGTTTTTTTACAACAAACACAAGGTACAGGGTTTGAATCTCACAGGGGATAATTGGCAAGGCTTAAAATGGCTCGCAAGGGCAGTTAGCCTAGTACTAATCTATGAACCTCTATGAACCTCTATTCGTTAGTAATAGTATATGTTCTATAAGGTTAGGAACATTTTGTCTTATTGATGGTTGCATTGTTTCTTGTTTGCTTAATATATACTGTCTTAATTCTTGTACATGTAACCACAAACTATCTTCCATATTTAATTTCTGTTTAATCTGGTCTATTGTCAGAGGTTTTCCAGAGTTTAGCAATTGATGCCAATATATTAATCCCTTTTCTTTAAGCATGTTGACTATTTCCATATTAAATGTTATTATATTACCTTGTGTGTACGCTACTGGATATAAAAGAAATGACCATGCTTTAATATCAGGATTGCTATTAATAAGATTTTGGAAAATTTTTAATGTATAAGTAATGTATTTGGAACTTATATTTTTATTCTTATGTATCATCATATATTCCTTCATCAGCCATAGAAAATTGTTTGGTATGAAATCTGTATACTTATTTGCTACCACAAATCCTGATTTTAACCAGATTCTCTCATGAACAAGCTTCCATTTTGATGTATATTTTTGTATTTAGCCATAATGATATTGTTTTAATAATGGATGAATGCAAATATATTTCTATGTCTGGTAAACCTATGCCACCTATATCCCAATCATCTAGATGATACTTCATAGCTATCCTTGGTTTTTTTGGATACCATAGGAATCTTGCCATTAAATCATTTAATTGTTTTAGGTGCGATTTAGCTGGTGGCAAAGAACAAGCTTGTATGACATAAAGAATTTTTGGAAATATGATCATTTTAATTATATAAAGCCTTTCTTCCACTGAATAGAAGAATTTATTCCATCTTTGTATTAGATTTTTAATATTATTTAAGGTCTCTTTATAATTTGTTTCAATTGTAGTATCTAGGTTATTAGTTATTATAATTCCCAAGTATTTAATTATATTATCGGTAGAGATATATTTATGGTAATTTTTATTTAGATCTTTTTTATTAGACTTGAAAAGTTTTGAAAGTTTTGAATTGAGTCCCATAATGCTTTTAAACTGCTATTATTATTTTTTAATGTAATTAAAATATCATCAGCAAAAAGGTGAATTTTAAGCTCTAGGCTGTTGTCTAGTTGTATTCTTTCAATATTTTTATCCATACGTATATTATTTGCTAAGGGTTCAATGACTAGCGCAAACAATAACGGAGAAAGAGGGCAGCCTTGTTTTGTTCCCTTAGTTATTTTAATAGATTTAGACAGACAAGGTCCCAGTTTTATATAAGCCAATGATTTTTCATATAATGATTTTATTAACAAAGTGAAGTTGTTTGAGAAGCCATATTCTTCTAAAACTAACCACAGATAATCCCAGTTCACTGAATCAAATGCGTTATTTATGTCTAAGCTAATAACATTCATTTTGTTTTTTGTGACATTTATATAATCAATTAAGGAAAGAATTATTTTAATGTTGTCATAAGTGTTCCTATCTTTTATAAAAGCTGTTTGATCCTCCTCTATCAAAAGTGGTAGTAATTGTTTTATTCGAGCAGCATGTATTGCCATAAAAATTTTATAATCTATATTAAGAAGTGAAATGGGACTGTATGATGAACATTCACTGGGATCTTTATTTTGTTTCAGAATTGGTGATATTAATGTGTACTTCCAAGAAGGAGGAATGTCTTTACCATTTTTAACTGATGTAAAGACATTCAATAACAACAGCAAAGCCTCATTTGATAGTAATTTAAACATTTCTGGGGTGATATTATCTATACCTGGAGCTTTGTTTAATTTTAGCTTATTTACTTCAGCTTTGAGTTCTGTCATTGTTATTTGTTTATCTATTAGTTGTACCTGCTCCTCTAATAACCTAACTTTAACATTGTTTTTGAGAAAAGCTTTCAATGCTGAATGTGTTTCTGTTTTCTCATTTTGATTATTAAGTTTATGAAAAAATAGCCTAAAAGCTTCTAGTATTCCTTCTAAATCAGATACTTTCTTTTTGGTTTCTATATTATGTATTTCCTTGATTTGATTTGTTTTAATAATCTTTTTAGTCCCATTTGCTATTCTTCGTTGATTTTTAGGGTTCATTGAATAGTAACATAGTTTAATTTTTTCTAAGTTGATCATTCTTTTGTGGTGTAGCGTCTCTGAGTATTTTTTATTAGTATCGTCTAGTTCTTTTATTAAGTTGGTGTTTCCATTTTGAATATCAAGCTTTAAATTATCTACTTTTGACTGTAATTCCATTAATTCCTTATTCCACTGTTTTTGTTTATTTTTATACCATCCCACCGCTCTTCCATATAGGTATGCTTTCAATGCATCCCATATATATATTTCAGATACATCTTTTGTAAGATTGATATCTAGGAATGTCTGTGTCTCTTTAATATAAAATTCCTTAAAATCTTTGAGATTTGTTATGTAAGATGGTATTCTTGTTTCTGATATCCTTCTCTTGAAACATAAGTCTATCTCAAACGTTACGGTGTTATGGTCCGAAAATGGACATGAAATTGTCTTGACTTTATTTAATTTAGAGGTTAAATCCTTTGTTATGTACACTCTATTTATTCTAGAGTATGTATTATGTTTATGGGAAAAATTTGTAAAGAATAGTGAATCTGGGGTAGCATACTCATTTATGTCAACTATATTAAAAGTTTCAACAAACTCAGATAACAACTTTGTTAAAGGTGATCTCTTACATGTAGTTTTAGTATTTGTGTCAGTTTCTTTTATAATGCAATTGAAATCTCCAGCTATGATTAAATTGCCTTTGGTATATTGTACAATGTCTTCTAAGTGTTGTTTGGCCACTCTAACACCCTCCTGGTATCCAATAAATATTCACTAATGTATATATCATTTCATTGATAGATATTGTCACTAGACAAAACATTCCTGAGTTGTCATGGAACGTGTTTATGATTTTAGGCATTAAAGTAGTGTTTTTCCACAAAATTGCTACTCCCCTTCGCTTCTGATTATAGGTGGAACTTACTAGTATTGTATAATTTTTATTGTTTATTTTATTTATGTCTTCCTGTGTAAGGTGTGTTTCCTGTAAAAATACTAGTTGTGCTTCACATAGCTTTAAATATCTATAATGACTTCCCCTTTTGCAGCTATTATTTAAACCATTTACATTAAGAGATATACATTTTGCAATTGGATTTATATTAGCTTTGCTTTTATCCATATTCATATACTCGTAACAATGTGTAGATGTGTGTACATGAAGAGAATGACTGGGTAAAATTTTTGAATCACTGCTACACCTGGTGCTACACTTTTGAAGGACTTCGAGGCCATTCCTGCTGTGCTCCTTTATTACTCATCTTGGCACAGCCAAGGAACTGTAGAGTAAACAGCAACACAACCTACATCTGGTGTGTGTCCTTGATATGCAATTTGTGTTTGCAGTGTTATCCATAATATTATATATCCAGTTGGTACACAGGCCACTCTTGTTTCTTAAAAAATGTTTTATTTTCCATTATAATAATAGTTAATATTACAATCTTCCTTGTAGTCATATATTAAAACATTCTATATACACTATGTACAATTGGCTTGAACAAATAAACAATGTATAATTTGTAATGAGTAAGTATTTCAAGGTAAAATATTCAATCAAAAAAATTCAATTAGTTACACATAAAAAAATTAATCTGAGACCTGTTTTAATGTCTCAATAAGAACAAGAATTTTCTTCCAAGGATTACTGATCCATTTTCTAGGAGTGATTCTCAGTTCTTTAACTTTAATATCTTGGAGTATAGTTTCTTCCAACAATTTCTGAATGTCTTCCAAAGTTGGCTCTTGAGTTGACTTCCATTTTTTCGTTATGCATTTTCTCGCTACTGCTAATACAGACCATAGTAGAAATAAGTCCTTTTAACTTATTTCTGTATTATTATTGAAATTTAAGAAAATTAGGGATTTGGTTAAAACAAAGTTATCTGTGAAAATAGCTTGTAAAAATTTTGTAATTTATTCTCAAAATTTTTTAACATTAATACAATCAAAAAAAACATGAAACCTTTCAGCTTTACATATTAGTTGGCATCTCCAACATGAGGTATTTTCAAATGTTTTAAATTTTGTTAATTTGTCAGGTGTAATGAAAGCTCTGTGTATAAATTTCCTTGTAAATATTTTCCATACTTGTAAATTAAAAGTTGAATTAATAGAGTACAAAAGGTTAATTTTACTTTCATTTGAAAGATTTGTTTGATGTCCTTTGGTTATGTAGTTCCAGTATTTTAAATTAGGGTTAGATTTATATATCATCAATGTTTCATATAATTTTGAAGTTAGATTAGTCCTGTTGAAGTTGTTATAAATTACATTAAACATAAGAGTTATAAATTTAGGTCTAGTCTTGTATGATGAATTAGTAATTATTCTATTTAAGTCTTGAGCATAGAGTAAAATGCTTTGAAGTATCAACCAATCTGTATTTGATATGTTAAATGTACGTTGAATTTGTTGAATATCTAGAATTTTCTGATTTTTTTATACATTGTTGCCAACAGATAAAGTTTTTCATTTCCCAATTTGTTAAAGTATTTATATGAATTTTATTGAAGACGTTTTTAGTAGAACTAAAGGGTATTATTAATTCTAACCAAATTTGAATATCTGTATTAGAATATATGAATCTTCTGAATTAGTTATATATGTTATTTATATAGTTTAGATTTGTTAGTTTTGAAATATTATATTGAATATTTATCATTGTACCATGCTACAATATATTATTTTGTATATTTGATATATGATTTCTAGTTATCTTGTTTTCATTTTGAAAAATAATAGATTGTAAAGTTTTCCAATTTGAAGAATGATTATTATCAAACCAATTAATAATAATTCTAAGGATAGATGCTTTTATATAAGTCTCTATGTCTGGAAAATGAATCCCGCCCATATTCCAAGATCTGTTGTGATGTGTGTAAGCTATCCTATTTCTTTTTGGATACCAAAGGAAGTTTAGTAGGATTTTATTTATTTATTTTAGTAATATTCTGTTAGGCATTATAGGAATGGATTGTGCAATATAATTTATTTTTGGTAGAAGAATCATTTTAATAATTTGGAGCCTGTCTTCAAATTTAAAATACATTTTACTCCACTTTATTGTCAATAATTTTATGTTATCTATTATATTTTTGTAGTTTAAATCTAATGTTAATTCCATATTGTTACTTACAGTTATTCCTAAATAATCTAATATGGCAACTTGTTTACCTATTATATGATTAGTAGTAATTAGAGAATCTCTTCTTTTGTTTAAAATAGGTATTTAGACTTTGTTTTGTTAAAATATAGTCCAGATATATGATAGAATTTATCTAGTAAATTATCTAATTCTTGTAAAGATTCCTCAGACACAGATATTGTTAGTAGGATGTCATCAGCAAATAACATAATTTTAGAGTTATATTTTCCATATATGTCAATACCATTTACTTTGGGGTTATTACGTATTAAGGATGCAAAGAATTCTATCGCAAGTGCAAATAGAATAGAAAACATCGGACAGCCTTGTCTTGTGCCTTTAGATATTTTAATTGCTTCTGATGCAAATGGCCCTAATTTTATGTACACAATGTTATCTCTATAAATGTTTTTTTATTAGTGAAATAAAATTAAGCGGAAAATTAAATAATTCTAAAACTTTGAAAAGAAAATTCCAACTAAGGGAGTCAAAGGCTTTTTCAATGTCTAACATAGCTATTATAGCTTCTCGATTGTCTCTATTTAATACATCTATAAGTGTTAATATTCTCTGAATGTTATCTTGGGTGTGTCTATTATAAACAGGCCACCCTCTTTTGTACCCCTGGGAGGCCATGTTTCTCTACCCTGAAATGCACACAGCAATACATCTAATCTGTTCACAGGCTACCTTCTTTTGTATCCCTGAGATGACCTGTATCTCTACCCTGAAATGAACATAGCAATATATCTAGTGGGTTCAGAAAGTGTATGTGATGTGCACTGGTGGTTCCTTGTTGTCACAACCCTCACCCATGGTATCATCTATCTTGTGGGCAAATATTTTGTCTTGGTGTGTACCCATCCTTTACTATGCAGTGGTATACCCCTCACACTTACTTATGTGCACATTCACATACACCCATACACACTTATGCACACACAGACACACATGCACAGAGTGCAGAGTCCTTGCTCCATGCACTAGTGACATAACCAAGGTAATGAACTTCATGTCAATATTCTGTCCATGTTCTGCTGACCATGCACAGAGTGTGTAATGACAATTACCCACATCTATCAACCACACATCTGCTAGCTCCTCAGTGAAAAATGTTTCCTATCCTATTTGTGCTGCATAACGCAAAAGGCATATCTGAATCCTGCTACCTATACAGGTCTCTGTGAGTGGAAATGCAATGAGTGCTACAAAACTATAGCTGTCACATAGGCAAAACACATGAAATAGCTACTATTCACTCTGTGCCATAACAAACTGCACTTAATGTACTTCTCAAGGAAACATTTAAGAATTGTATTAAAATTAAGTGTTTTGGTAATGATAAATATATCATAAATGTGAAATTGATTGATTATATGTACATCCTGTATTCAGGGTAATGAATGTAAGAAGATGCTACTGAAGGTAGGTTCTGTGCAATCCATCAGACTGTAATAACCTATTACTACAGAGCTCTTTTTCTTTTCTCCCTGTCCTTTCGCTGCTCTATCTTCTGTAGATTAGAAACCATCTGATGACTTATTTTGCACTGCTGACTCAGTCAACACTTTACAAGACCATACCATCTTCTGTGAAGTGACATTTCCTCACACAAACTTTGAACTTTCCCCTTGCCAGCTAACACCCATAACCACTCTGTATTTCCTATTCATTTCTACCCTTAAAGCAGAGAAACGTGAGCCATTATTCTATGATCCTTGGTGGTACCAACTGTGGTACATGACTATAATCCAACTGACCTGTAGGTTATACTTCCATCTTCACCTTACATTCTAAGGTATTTTTGACCACTATTAGTACAGTAAAAAAGTAACAAAAATAATAAACATTCATAGAGATCCTTATGTAGGTTTAATTTGTCTGGTTTATTTCTTTATGAGCGATTTTGTACAAAATAGACTTCATCAGATAATAAAACTCTTAGATTGCAGTGATTTTCATCCTCTTGAAAAGTGGAGAGTGAATCACACAAACTGATATGATTGTTTGATGGGATGGGAAATCTGATCCATTAGAAAAATGTCCCTCAGATTGGAAGAGAAGAAAATCCTTTATTAGACTATGGAGACTCATTGGTGTGGTTGCTGTACTTGTGTGATCCCCTTTTCAGGCATTAAAGTCTTCATTTTCTAATAAAGGAGTAACCATGGTTTCAACATATCTGTAGTCTGTTCCCTGCCTGGTGTAACCAGCCTTCCTATTCCTTTTCACAATGTCCTTTCACATTCCATTATTCCTTTTCACAATGTCCTCTCACATTCCATTACATGACCTAAATTATGGATGCATATTACCCCCACATCATTGACTTCCTTTGTCCCGCTTAATGTCACCAAACCAAAAACAGTATTTTTGCAGAGTTCTTCCTCTTCAATGTACAAACAATGAACATCTTCGCAGTCAGTTCCAGCTGCACATATTGCCCACAATGAATTGCATTTCAGGCCACAAGAAATCCCATCCTTGACTACAATATCAGTCTGTGTATTAACAGCATGCAAAATAAACAAGCATAGCCCCAGATACAAATATAGTAAACAAGAGTGTTCTCTGACACAACACTGTCCTACTTCAATGCTTACAGACTTTTCTTCAGCCAATTTCCATTTTACAATCACTGTGTGTTTAAAAGTAGACAGCCAGTTTCCTTTACTCTACATTTTATGTAAGGATGCTTTTTTCTTCATAAGTGACAAAACCATAAAAACTGATTTAGTCAGGTACAATGCACTGCATGGGCCAGATATTAAATGAATCATAGCTTATTACTATGATAAGAAATAACTGGTGCCTAAATATACCTTCTTCTTAACTTAATCTATGTTAACACATTGTATTTTTTGTTGTCTTTATGTTGAAAAAATCAGAAAGGAATGTACATGCAGATATGCATATAAAGAAGCATTTAAAAAAATACAAAAAATATTCCAACACTGTACCATGCATTGGAGCAAGGCTAACCACACTGGACATTTACAATTTAAATTTATGTTTTGCAAGTATTGCATAGCAGTCCATTTGTGGGGTAATTATAATTATTTTCTATTGCACTACAAGGATAAATGCCAGTATAAGCTAGAGGCTGCAGGTGGTAATGCTTTTTTTTCTATGAAACTACTTTTCTCTTTAAGAAATGTATTTTAAAATTCATACAAAATAATTAAAAATTGATCATGTGATTTTGAAAATATGAGGTGCTTTTTAGAGGAGTGTTAATCATCTATGGTTCTCTTTTCTGATGAAGCATATATTATGACTGAAAATATATCTTTGTTTTATCTTCTAATTTATTAGGGTTTTGCTATTATGTAATCCAATTTCAGAGTGACCCTGTTATTTCTTTTATTTTATTTGTTGTATCACCAACATCTATGGCCACCAATGCCTTCCTATTGTATCAGATGGCAAGTCTAGTTCCAACAGCATCACTCCAATGAGATGGATAGGATTTGAAGAAAGTAATATTGTATTAAACATTGTTTCAAATGGTAAAAATATCTCCAATGATTTTATATTTGAAATTAAAGAACATTCTGAGATTTGAAGCATGTATTTGCTGGCTGACAAAGTTATGCGATAATTAAGATGCTTAAACTGACAACAGATTACATTTCAGACACATAGCCAGGAAAATATAGTTATAAGGGGCTGCAGAACATTAAAACAATCGACCCTTAGCTTCGACACCTGAAATGTTTGGAAAAAAATGTCAGGAGCTTAATTTGAATACCAATATTGTCTCTGTAAAAGTCTGAATTTGAAGAAAGTGAGTAGAAAGTAAGGCTAGTCATATAACAGAATTTAATTTTAAGTTTTCACAACATAAGGATTACAAAAAATGTTGTGGAAAGTGGTGATGATAGAATAAAATTCTATCAAGATAAATAACTCTGAACGGGATCCTGCTGACTATTGGCGCAGTAACATTTTTTAATTGGAAATGCAATAATGAAGGGAAGAAAGCCCACTGTTTCTCCATAGTCTACACTGTTAGATCAGATACTGATTGCAGCTATGACCAGATGCAATTAATGGTCTGTCTTCCTTTGTTTATGGTGGTACAGCCAAAGATAAGGCTATGGGAGGTTTCTCTTTGCTGAATCCTGATGTTGACAAAATAGCTGTAGACTTTTTTAGGATTAATATTAACAACCTCTATATCTAGCCGTTTCAGAAGTCCAAAAGACTGGTCAGTTGGCAAGCAATCTGCTGTAGGTATGTAGGAGACATAGAGCAAGTGGCCACTATTCAACACAAAGCATGTTGAGGAAAGGAATATAGAAACCTATTGTACACAACAGTCCACAAATAGATTCAACAGGTAGTGTCTTGATTTTAAATAATCTTAGGTATTTATAACATTGATTTGACTGACATTTATTTCCAGTTTTTTTAATGTACTTTTTTATTGCTTTGTCTTCAGTTTAACACTTGCTATTTTTATCTATGTTATTTTTTTTGAGATCAAACAATTTACAATGTGTGACATTTATGGTCATATGCCATTTGAAAGTCCAATCTATATGTTTATTAAATCATGTGGACCAGAATTAAGAAAACTTTATCTTAAAAAAGTTTGAATAGTTGGATAATTTACAAGCTGAAAAAGCAACAAAACTACAAACTGAAGTAAAAGCCAGACAAGTTCAACTGCTTATAAACCCCGGTCTGTTCAGAACAACAAGATGCAAATCTCTAGAAAATGTTGTGTAAAGGGTAGGATCATTAAAAACCTCTTTAATAAAAAATATATTTCAAATAAGATTAGTGCTTTCATTTTGTTTCACCACAAAACGTAATCAGATAAATCCAAGGAAGTAGGGCCAAAAAGTTATGTAAGAAATAACTCCTCAGCAGCCAATCAAAGTGTCAAAAATGAGCTAGTGGCCCCTTAAAGAGAAACTTGCATTATCTTATTAAAGCCTTTAATTTTAATAGACTGGAAATGGAGATACATTCATTAATACATGGCCAAGCATCAGCTTGAAACACCAGCTGCCAAAATACTTCCCTTCTTTCTTTAATTGTCACATTTTAAACAAATGGCATAGGTACATATTGATTAATCCAAAAGAAAACAAACTATAGTGACATTTTTCACTGTTATTCTCATGCAGTGCAGGCTTCCTATTTAGCAATTCTCATTCACTCCAATATTACATAAAATAATAAATAACCACAAATAAATTGCTCATGTCCTTCTCTTAAACTGCACTCCACATCCTGAACACTACTGGAACATTGTCTCTCCAAAATTACCACCCCTATCCTGATGGCTTCCCTTTAGACTGCCCTACACCCGTTTGAATATATCTGCAGTGTTTCTCACCTTCATCCTCCCATTTCTAAATTCCTAGTAATTCCAGCTACTGGTGACACTTTGATTTGTTTGTTGTGTTGTGTTCTACACTTGTGCCACAATATTTTTTAGTATTATAATTAACAATACTTCTGTTATATGGCCTTAGGTGGGCCATGTAATTAACACATTTTGTACTTTTTTTATCTGTAGATGTATTGTAAACAATTGCATATATGTGGTCTTCCATTTCTCATGAGATTTCATTTGGACAACTGTCATTGCCATGTGTTTCTTTGTGGAACATTTTGCTACTCAATTTAGTAGACTTAAACAATTCTGTTTTACAAGCTGTTAGCCTGATTAAGCATTTGCAGCCTGGTGAATATTTATTTCATAGTACAGGTTCTTTCTAATGCTCTGGAGACATTTTGGAATCCAGTTATAAACATATGCTTCAAAAAGAATTTTACTGTTACAAGTAACTGGGATTCAAGCAAATGGTACACAGGCAGCTGTGGTAGACCCTCCCCCATTATATAAATTGTTGCAATGCATTCAGCCACATACATTTTTACCCTGTATCATATAATTTAAGTGCTCAAGAATTTGACTTAACCTTCCTTTTAATTTGTGCCAGACACCATTCATTTTTAGCACATTTGTAAGCAATAACATATAGAGCTACATTTGAAAAATCTTCTATAATAATATATTTCTCCATTAATAAACTGACCACGCAAGTTCATCATATATGCACATACTCTGCAATTCCCATTGAGGAAAGAACCCCCCCCATTTCCTGTGCAACATAATCCTTAACAAAAAAATTCTAGTTAACATATCTGTAATGTTTTGTGTCTTTCCATAACAGAAAATCACTTTATAAGGAGAAGTGGTAATACGCTCTCATCCATTGTCAATTATACTAATTCTTTCATAGCAGATTTTTCATCACTGGGAGGGAACCTTGTATACTTAGATAAAACAACATTTCAGCAAAAGATTTACATACTGCAACTCATAAGAATGAGCTCTGGAATAGCAAAACTAACAATGTGAAAATGAGACTTGCGTACAGCAATTCTAAGTCTGTTGTGTCTCTGAGTGCTCCATTTTCTCCAAGATATGACAATCCCAAGGTTAGAATATGCAAGCAATAAGGCTGCAGACATGCAGCCCCACCATACTTACAGTACAAATAGCCCCCACCTTGCAAAAAACAACATTAAAGAGAACAGTGACTGCCATCTTTCACTGTCCTCGTGTAGTCTTCCATTTTGTTTTGAAACTGCAGGATTTGCAGTTATGGTTCTTGAAACTATAATTGGGAAGTAAACAGTTCATCTATTCCCTTAATATTTGCCTGTGAATAAAACTCCCTAGATTATGTTTTGACAACATTTTTTTTTCAAAAACATGCTGTTCACTTTTTCTGATTGATCTTCTGTGTAACATCTTTGCAATAGTTTTCTTCACTTTGTCCTTAGTTTCCTGAAAATGTTTTCCAGTGTGATATTCATTAGAAATGTTCAAATTATTATTCCCTCTTACAGATGAAAACAAGACTATCAGTATTTTCCCCATAAACTATATTTTATTTCAAAAAAGATTACATTATGTAAGAACACTGTCTCAAAGAAGCCCTTGAGGATGTTTCTCATATGCAGGTGCAAACTGTGATTCCCATTGCCATGCCTGTCAGCTGCAAGTAAAACCTGAGGGTAGTCAAATAAGTAGTAAGTAGTAAAGCCAAAACTCTATTTGTGCAGGAGCCCTCCCAAAATAATTGTGCTACCACATGCAGTTCTAAGTTATATTTGCCATTTGTGTATAAAGACCTAATGTCCTAATATCCAGCACTTCCTAACAAAATCATGTTTTCAACAGGATCTCTGTAGTTTCACCAAGAAAGACATCTATATCACTAAGATTTGGATCAATAGCTCTCAAATAGGCTTCAGTAACCTTTCCAGGGGGTGAAGACATGATAGACAAAATGACAAATATGCACAATGTTAAGCCTATGGACATAATTTATTAAAATCTTTCTGTATTTTAAACAGCTTGTAAAAGTCTTGTTCCGTAAGAAGACCTAACTGTTCCGCCTCATTAGTAAGCTATCTCTTCATTACACTGATTAACAGACGAAGCCTTAAGCAAAGGGACCCACTTCATTGAACTTCATAACGACAAGACAAGGTTGCTGAAGATGTAGTTTCACGAACACCCAAATCACCTTAAAATAACTTTATTTTTTTACTGAAAATATAACTCTGCTGCTTTGCCTCTCCCTCAGGACTGTACTCTGCGATCTGAAGCTGTGGTGGTCTACTACCTGCCCCACCATCTTCCACCACATAGATGCACTAGTTATTAAAATCTGTAGGTGTTTTTTTCATTAAAGTATCTTACTTGTTGTTCTGAGTGAGTAGTGTGCACGGACGCTAAGGTCTGCCATAGATCTCCCCCCTTTTTTCTTTGCAACTGACTTAAAATTAACAGCATCACTTACTTAACAGTCGACCCTGACCTTCCTCCTGATTTACTGTTAGCTACTGCCCAAAAAACTCACAGTGGTGTTGCCAGCCACAAATATAATCGCACTTTAACCAGTACCTTACCTACTCTAGTTCACTGTTTCATTTCTTTGCTGAGTTTCTTACTTTGTGGAGTGGGATTCAGCCCGCTTTGTTTGCCCTTGATATTGCTCAGGCTCACTTCACTCCTGACCCTGCCCCCTTATCTCACCCACCCCACCTATACCCCAATTTATTCATAACCACATTCACTTGGCTTCCCTAACACCTCCTACCAAACTATCGCATCATACTCCAACCACTCCCACCATCTTTCCTTTCACCACCTGCTCAGTAATTTGTTCTGTGGTGCTCTGCCACATGACACTATCCTTTCTTCTTCTAATAACTCCCAAACCAGTTAACTTAACTCCACATATACTACCACCACCTCCTTCAACACTCACCGTGCTTGCATCTTCTATTTTCTTAGCAGTTATCCTCTGCCTAGGCTACCATCTAACTTCCTACCACTCCACTATCACTAACCACAATCACCTAAACTCCCCCACACTAACCTATTCAAACAGCCACCACCATAATTGCATATACATTTCACCTACCATCTTCAACCACACCCCTTTGATCTCACCAAGCTCACCTACAAAGAAACTAATTATAAAAAAACTACCCAGTTTACTTTTACAACATATGATCCCCAATTACCTACACACACTGACCACTACTACTAACCAACTTGCACTCAGTATGCATTCATTAAGAATCACTGCAGCCTCCCATAAGCAGGCCTGGAGGTTGTTGTTAGAATGACAGATGACCTACAGCCTGGAATTCTCATGTATTTCCATGCTGATATTCCTGAAATAGCCAGTAAGGAATTATATTTCTTGCTGAGGTAGCAGCACCTTCTCTTTTGTATTATCTAACAGTCTGCTATGAACACTACCACTAATCTGCCTGAGTCAAGCAGGATTTTGGTAGGTTGGAAGAGAAAGCCAGGTTCTAAAAGCATTGCAGAGAGTAGTTGAAGGCCATCTGGGACTAAGTCTGAATGAGGCCGTTATCTATCTATCTGTGGGTATATGTGAATGTCCCTGGTCCTGTGTTGGGCAGTCGCTGGCACCAGATGTTTTGTAAATACTCTGGGTGTAATAGATAAAGGGACAGGGAAAAAAGTAAACTAATAATTATAATCTTCTACACCAAGCTGGACAAACACCCGTGATATCTGTGATTGGGTATATGTAAACAGGCATAATTAAAATTCAGAGTCACCATGAGTAAATGGGGAGGCAGGAAGAGCAATGGCGCCTAAAGGCACAGCATTTCTAAATATGATACACTTACAAACTGGTTTAGGCTTGACAAGGTTTAGATTGAGTCTATGGTGCCCATCCTTTCTAACAGGAGTCCTGAACAAAAATTGGTGACTTGTGCATCTCAAAGAATCTACTCCAAGCCCTAATTACTCTCTGCCTCCTGGTTAAATTCTATATTACCAAGCACTGGCTGGATCACTCTAAATTATCCTGGAGGGACTTTAAGGCTCTGGCTACCCAGTACATCAATTCTCAAAAATTGCTAATAATTAATCCCCGTAAGCGGGCCACTTACCAGATATTACGGGACTTTATCTTTCTACTCCCGTCTAATGATTAACAGTTACTTCCTACCAAATACCTCAACTTATCTCTTCTACTCTTGATCTTTTGACATGCTCATTTATTCTTCAGTAATCATCTTCCATATTAGTCTTGAACTGGAAGTGTTGGATATTTAACTTCCCCCATCTCTATAGAAATATATGGGTGGTTTAAGGTGAATTGTAGTATGTTAAATGTGTATCTGACATTACCTTATTGCTATGTTTATGGAATCTCTTTGTTATTATTGGCACATATGTATATAGCTTATATTTTGATTTATTTATATTTACCTTTCGGGATTAACCCATTATTATTGTAAGAATGTTTATTCTTTTTTTTTTTTCTCCTTTGCATCTGTAAATCAATAAAATTGTGTTTTACAAAAAAAAAAAAAAAAATCTACTCTATGGCCATCTGAAAAAGCATACCCTGTATTAAGGGCCTCATTAGATCTTTCTATTCTTTTGTGACAGATGGGATTCCCTGCATCCTGACAAAAGTCTTGGACTACTATTGGAAACCTTCTGACAGAATACTTAGAATCTATTTGGCTCTGGTAATATCTTACCACTGCTAGCAGCCTCTAATCTTTTTAGGGCAGGGTGTTAAGGATGAGGGGAAGGGCTATTTTTGGTTTTCTAGGGTTGGGGAAAAGAAATTGTCACTGTTACTGTCTAGTATATTGTTGGTCCTGATGGCCCTGTGCCTCTATTTTTCATGAATCTGCCACTTTCTTTTACAAGTAGCTTTTCAAAATTTTGGCTGATTGTCCTTCCCCAGCATCCACTAGTAAGAACATTGTTTAGAAGAGCAGATCCTGTTGTACTTTGGAATCACTGAGTGTAACAGTTGCTAATTCCACAGTCTTTCCCTTCTCCTCCAGCTTCTTAAATTTTTTCTTAATATGTGTCCCCAAAGAGGGCATTATGGAGCTACACTTTGACATCTTCTGGAAGGGTGTGAAGCCACATTCAGGCATGCATCCCATCACAGCAACCCTAAATACTACATGCACATCATCTCCACATTTGACGGCACGCCTGCCTACCTACATGACAGTGCTGATTTTGGAAAGAGAACGAAACCATAGTTATATCTTGAACTCTGCCTATAGCATCCTTAGTCTTTCTGAGAGTTTTTTTTTTCCTGAATGATAATTATGCGGGTTTGACAGTTCAAGTCTCTTAAATCTAGGGTTGCTGATGTGGATGCTTCCTTCCCAAATAGATCAAATATCCTTTTTCAGTCACAGAGAAGAGAGTTCAGCCCTAAAGTCAGTTTAGCCACCTTAAAAGAATCCATGGACACTAGAGATCACTCTGTTATTGAGTTTTTGTAATAGAACTTACCAGATTCATTGATCCTTTGAAAAAAAGCCAGTTTCCTTAGAAGCAAGAGAATGAGAGCCTGTTTCTAGGGCTGTAGCTTCTAAGGAGTTCTGCAGGACTTCCACAACTGGAGGATTAGCTACAAATTTAGGAGAGTCCAGTCCCAGAAGGTCCATACATGTATTTTGGGATGCTTAGGGATCTACTTCAGTTGGAAGATGGATAACATTGTTGAAACCAACATGGTCGAGACCACATGATCTACAATTCAGTTTGTCAATCAACTTGAGCAACCCAATTAACACCAGCAGCAAACGAAACATAGTTTTTACAGGGGAGTAAGCCATCCTGCACTCCCCACACCCTCCACTAATTATATATCAACTCCAATAGCACACTACAGTGATGAAAAGGACACATTCCCCAATCCCCACTGTACCACAATCTCAGTCAAAACATTTGATGAACTTATTAATTGTCGATCATGTGGTCATTACCATGTCGGTTTTGACAATTTCTTTTGCCGACCAACTGAAGTAGACCCATGTTAATATCTCTTTGGTTTGCCACTTAAAATGGTTTCTCATAAGGGTCAACATTTCTCCATATGAGAGGTATTTTGAGGAGACCCAGAAGACTTCCTATTCACATTAAGCAGAGCCCTTCTCTGGCACTCTTCAAATGCAATTTGGATCAATGGATGGGAAATCACAAATTCACTCCTAGGATAGTGCCTATGTCTCTGATGAGCAGGGGCAATATGTACGTTACTCAATGCACAAGCACAAATATATGCCATTACCTTGCCCATAGGGGCAATATATTGTGTAAAACTGGTTTATATTGGCTAGGCTTGTGAGGGCCCTTGAGTCATCAGCCAAGTAATCTATGAACTTATGAGCCTATGAACCTATGAAGAGATGTTGTTCTCACTGTCTGTATGATGCCAGTGGTGAGGACAGCATGGAACTATAGTCCAACTCACTATGGAAAGCAGAAGTCTGCTTCTGTCTCTCTCTCCCTCCCTCATTCGCTCTCCTCTCTCTGTCTCTATTGGTAGGTCTTTCTGTTCATTTTTACAGAAGAACTTTAGAGATAGATGTCAGGTTTGGATCTAGCTATAAGATTAGAATGAATTATAGAAACTCTGAAGCCAGATTAAATTAGTCCTGTGGTAGAAACTGGAAGGTTGGATGGGAAGTACCCTCCAAGCAGCAGGGGCTGTGAAATTGCAGCTGCACGCTATTCAAATGTAGGAGTCCACAATGAATGCCCTATCTCTGAGGATTTAAAAGCTTGTGGTGGCATCCCTGAGTAGCACCTTAGAAGTATAGATAACCCATTTGACTACTATGGTGGGGATGTCACCCACCCCATCCATAACCATAACACATTCCCCAAATTCAGACACCTGAGGCCTGGCTTCCAAATCGGTAGCAAGTACTCCCTCTTTGATACTCAGAAATGTTTGAAATGCTGACGGTATGATGGCCTCAAAAGGGATATCACTAAAGGCCTTGACAGTAGTATGTTCCAGATCCATGATCTGCAAATGCACCTCCATGGAACTGATTCCGCTGGGGCAAGGGAATCTAGATACACAAGGAAGCTCCGTGCTCTCTTGTTTTAGTGCAACATTTAACATAAAAGAAATAAAATAACTAACTATATACATATAAGTCAAATGTCCTTCCAAGGCATGGGAAATAAATTCTCAAATAGACCCCAGTGGAATAACCTCAAACTGCCCATTACGGCTTCACCAGTGGCACTCATCATTAAGGTTACTGTCAGATACCCCCCAATCCAGATGGTAGTTTCTGTTTCAGGTGTGCTTGTGTAATTTTCTTCTTGATTCCCCTATCCCCTCTTGCCACTAGTGGGATAGGTCAGTCATTTTGGTTATTCCTTTCATTGCTCATAATTGTAAAGGCTCACATCTTTTAAAAAGTTCACAGCTATTGCCTTCAGTCATCTGTGCCCTTTATTAGCCTCTTAATTTAACACTAGAAGGCTGATCTTGCCTATCACTTGCTCAGTCTTCCAAGTTTTGGTGTATACCAAAATGTGAGCTGCACACAGAGCTTGTTGATGCTTAGACTGCATGCTTTCTCATATCAAACATTTTATATCATCTCAAATAAATTCCTCTTTCCTCATTTTCAGGCTGTTACAGAGTTAATGTGGCCAATGGTTAGCTGCTGGGCTATTTCTAACTGCTTCTTTAATATTTGGTATTTTATAAAGAGTGGGAAAAGTCTCCCTTGAGATCCTTATGGCTACACTTGATATTCTGCCTGCTCAAGTATGCATCCTTCCTTACCAGTGTCCACACCAAATCCTGGGCAGCTGGTTGGTGCACCTTGTTCTCTAACCACCAAAGAGCCTCTTTCAGATCAGTGGTAGATCTGAATCTCCTGATGAGGAAAAGTTTATAAGTGGCAGGAAATTGCAATCTTACTTTTGTTCCTTTGTACGTGGCCATTTTAATGACTGGACAAAATACTGTTTTTTTTTCTTTCTTGCATCAGGTAAGAAATTTTGATCAACAAACACCCTATCTGTGCCAGATATCCACTTTTCTCTGGGTTGCAGAGTAGAAATAGATTTTTTCTTGATGGTCTTCAACCAGACTATAATCTTTTTAGGGGTACGCTGATTCCTTGGTACCCATGTAGTTCTGTGTAATTACTCAATCTGTATTTCAGATCATAGGATCATAGGAGATTATTAGGCTATCGACCTGGAGGTCATTTTAAGCCTAGCCATTTCGACCCAATGCAATACCATAGAAGTTCTAATCAATACCCAAGATTGCATTTAGTGATGACTGCCCATGTCCAGGAAGGTTGTGAGCACTATCCCTGGTAAGAAATTATGGTGCGCCATCCACTTGTCCAGGTTCCTCTTGAACACTGTCATAGAAGTGCTCTGTTTCACATGAATTGGTAGTCTGTTCCAAAGACATGGCAGTCACTGGGAGATAAATCTTTCCCTCCAGCATGTCCTATTTATGTTCCAGGCTATATTTAAGTCCCTGTAATGGGTAACCTTCGACCCATTTGATTTATGGATATGAAGCAAGTTCATTAGGTTTGGGTCTTGGATTGCCCTGTAGGCCAGGCATCAGTCTCCACTATGAAGTCTATACGATACAGAGTATAGTGACAGGGACTTTGGTCGGTCTGTGTAAAGGACATGCTGGAGCCCCTTGATCTTCTTTATTAGAAACCTCTGCGGTCTCTCTAGTTGCTGCAAGTGCTTAGTACGGTATATGCCAATGAGGCATTATACTCAATTATGGGCTAGATAAGTGGTGAGTATTGGGAGGTTATAACTTCTTTTGCTCTCAAGACAATGCCTTTATTAAGCAAGTGTGTTATGTGTAAAGCTTTCCTTACTATGGAACACATGTGGTGGTCAAAGTTAAGGTCGCAGTCAACCTGTGATCCCAGGTCCCTTAACATTTCATGGGTACTTAGGGTATTGTTATTGATTTGATAGTGTGAAGGGGCTTTGTTTGTGCTGAAGGGAATGATGATGCATTTCTTTGCATTCAGTTTGAGACCGTGACTAATACACCAGTCATTGGTCTGCATGAGACCTTCCTGAAATATACTGATATAATTTGGGGATTCATTGATTGCACCTAGTTTGCAGTCATCTGCAAACTTGGTCAGCCACAACCCCTTAGTTTTGACCTGAACTTCTGAGAAGTATATACCAAAGATTAGGGGGCCCAGCGCTGGCCCCTGGGGCACTTTGCTGGTAACAAGTCTGCTGGTTGATGTGGAGTCACTCACTTTGATAATGTGTGTCTGGTTTGTGAGCCAGTTGGCAACTCATCTTACAACAAAAGGGTTTACATTCAGTTTGCTAAGTTTATCAGTAATGCCTGAATGTGGGATTGGTTGAAAGCCCTTGCCAAGTCGAGGTATGTTATGTGCAAAGATCTGCCCATATCAATGGCCTTGGTCACACTTTCTAAGAAATCCACCAGATTTAACAGGCAGGATCTGCCCTTTATGAAGCTGAATTGGGTAGGATTCAGGGTTTGGAGGTCACCTATGTCTTTATTTATGAGATCCATAATGATATATTCCATGGCTGGTCAAGCTTAAGGGTCTGTAATTCCCTGGGTCTGTTGCTAGGCCATCTTGTGTATCATTGTCCATTCAGCAAGCAGTATTATAAAATCTTCATCACAGTCTCTCCCTTCTTTTTCCTCCTGCAATGCCAATTACTGTTATGTTATTTTTCCTTCAGGACTTATCTTGCTGGTTACTCACCAACTCTTCTGCCATAAACTGTAGCTGCTCGGTCTTTTGACTAGTGTCCTGGATGACAACGGCATGATGGCAGAGTATATCGTCCGCCTCAAGTGCTCACATTTGTGTCTTAGTTATGAATTTTTTTGTGTGTTGAATTCATTATTTTTTAATCTCTCTTGTCACTTCCATCAATTCCACTAGGTGTTCTCTCTGTTTGGGTGATGACTTGGTCACCGTTAAGGTATTTGTCATAATGTTTATTCTCCTCTTTTGTTTCACTTCTCTCTTTTTCCTGTAGGTGACATGCAGTTCATGTTAACACCACCTCTCATACTTCAGAGAATTAATTTTTTGCAGAAATTTCTAATTCCTTATTGTCTGTTCGTTGACAGGGAATAGTGTCTCTACTCTTACTCTGTCACCACACCAGAAGTCAAGCCTCTACAATCTTGTTTTGATTCCATACCTTACAAGAAACCTTTCAAATGTAACTAAAGTAAACTAAAGAAATATAATTCAGTGTGAGGGGAGAAACCTAAAATACAAATATTTATGTGTGTCATCCCTTGTGTTCTTTGGAATCCAGCCTATCAAAAGCACATTATTTTGTACAGGCATTAATATACTGAATGTAATATAAATGCAAGATGTTTCACTGAAATGACTTTATGACAAAATCAATAGAATGATTTGAGAAAAAATAAACAGACCTGCTTTCTCACAGAGTAATTTATCCTGTAGGACTGTACAGGTTTGACAACTCAGTACTGTATTCTGTCCATGCTTATTATTATTATTATTAAAAGATGTTTGACGCTAGCCTTAAATAAGAACAAAAGAAAAAATCTGAAAATGATGGCCATGCAGTGGAAGTTTCAATTCAATTTTGGACTGCATGTTCCCTTTCCTGAAGTTAATGGCCTCCACTACATAATGTGCTTCAAATGGCACTCTGGTGATTTCTGTGTACCTTGCTAAATTATACACAAAAGAAGCATTTATTCATGTTCCTCTCAGGAACATTCACAGGTCACATTTGTAAACATTTATTTTCTTGAGTGTCAGTATGTTTACCCAGTTAGACAATTTCCATCAGAAAGATCACAAACATTTAGTGAAAAATGTGACATTTCTAACACCTGTGCTTAAAAGATCTTCAACCGACAGCTGTATGATCTGTTTTATATTCAATTACATTTAATGTAAGATATATTTTTTATACCTTTGACATGTTTCTTTGGTACTGTATTATTTACCAAAAGGAAGCTGACTTTCTGGAACCATGAAATCATTCTATTTGTTCCCCAAGCTAAAACTACGCCTGTGAAATGTCAAAAACTGAGTTATACTGACAAGAATAAGGGAAAAGAGAAACCATGAAGTCTTTGTTACAAAGAATTGGTTTCCATGGAAATATACTCAGCAATAAAAAATTATCATGCAAAAATACAAAGCATTGATCAAATGGCTAGAATGGTAAGATTGTTAAGATAAAACTTCAGAACTGCCATTGCTTGTGAGATGTCACTAGAGTGTATATTTAAAATATTATACATTTTAAAATTTAGTGTACTTCTGTTTGCAATTACTTAATTATTGTGCGGACATGTTTTCTGGAAGATGTAGGGTTAAGGAAGACATATAATGTTGGTTCAATAAATTTATCTTCCAGTTTTGCTGAACATCATTTATATTTCTTTCTTGTTATATGTTTTAAACTGTTTTCAGACTTATCAGGGAATTAATTTACTATTTGTATTCTTATACTAAAGCAACAAAAATCAATGTCAGGAATTGGTTAGGTGGATTATGCCAGACAAAGAAATACAAACCTAAAGATCACTACTCCTTGTGACCCTTCATCATTTTTACACATACAATATATAGACAACCAGATAAAAAAGTATAAATTTGCACAATCACTGTACTGTGCCCTCAGCGAGCTGTGAAGGTATACGACCTCAAGACAGAAACTCAAGTAGCCCAGTACACTCATAATAATTAGGGCAAAGCATGATTAGGTCCAGGGATGTCCATCCATTGTTTTCTAATGTCCTATAGCTACTCATAAAAAGTCAGTTTGGTGTCTCAGACAGTAACACCCTTAGTGGAGCCCAGAGACTCTGGTTCGAATAGGGAGACTGTGAGCTAGTAGTAAAGGCCAAGGATGGATAACAGTGAGCAGAGAATATCAGCTTGTACATGCCAGGAACATGCAATTGTT
Organism: Protopterus annectens; assembly: GCF_019279795.1. Classification (NCBI taxonomy): domain Eukaryota; kingdom Metazoa; phylum Chordata; order Ceratodontiformes; family Protopteridae; genus Protopterus; species Protopterus annectens. Next base: position 160,874,073 of record NC_056746.1, on the reverse strand, counting down.
GGAGTCATGCTGCATGACTGCCACCCAGCAAAAGAATAGGTGCTGCATTTTCACTGCACTTGATGACACTATGTCCGCCAAGTAGCATGAACCTGCTCCATTTGGGAAATGCAGTTGTGCGAATGCCTGCACCCATTCCTTCAATGTCCTGGAACAGCACGCATTCCCAGTATGCCTGTCAACTAAATGGGATGGAAAGAGTAAGATATATATATATATATATATATATATATATATATATATATATATAAACATCTAGATCACCAGAGTAAGGTATATACAAAGATCTAGACCACCGTATCCACCGTATTCATAAACAGAGATCTGTTGGCAGTAGAGCTGGCCAAGGGAGATAGCATGAAGTGGATGATAGCTGGTTCACGTATCCCAGGGGGAGGTGAAGGGAAACCCAAATGCCTATGTAACCTCTGGTGGAGACGAGGAGTCTCACAGGACATCTCAAGTCGATGTAAAGAAGTGGCAACAACATCTTGATGTCATTGCACTGTCTTCAGCGATGGACACTACCTGGCTGTCACAAGAAAGACAGCTTCCAGGTTACATGCTCATCACTCTCCATCATATCCCTCATTCCCTGTTCCAACTAAGGAGTACTGCTGAGGTCGACTGTTTAACAAGTCATAGCTGAGGTCAACTCTTTAACAAGTCATAGGGCCCTCCTAGTAAATGTATGGGATACCTGGCAAGGAGTTGCACAGGGATTCAGAAACAGATAAGTATGGAGGCCAGGTAGAACATTCTGTGTTTGTATGCCATTATGCGGAGGTCAGGGGGACTTAAAAACATTCTAGATGACCATGGATGATGTTTTGCTATAGTCCAACTTTTAACCCTCAATGGTGCCCATCAAAGGTAATGACTCTTAAAACAAAATCTCCTGGAACATGGCAGACACCTGCAAAGGGTGATGTGGTGTAATAGGCCGATAGGATAGTGATATAGAATGGTCATTAGGAGTTTGATTGACTTCACAGTCAGGGCGAATGACACCCAAAGAACTTGGTTATGCTTATGGTACCCCAGAGGGCTTTTTTACATAAAAAAACAACTTATTTTTATATTAAAAAAATCCAGGATCATCCATCTTGTGGCAGAAGGTGTTTATCTGGTCTCTCTGAGTTGGGATGCAGTCCAGGAAGCTCAAATTGTTGTCATTTATTGGCTAGAGGGCGCAGAAGTTAGTTCCATCTTTTTTTCTGTCTACTATAAATTAGGTGCATTTGCACAGCTCTGTGCTCAATTCCACAAAGCTCAGCAATGATTTATAAATGTTTCTATCGCATCCAAACGCATCCAGGCTAAGATAAGCATAGATTCTTGATTTTTTGCACTTGCACTTGTTTTATTCAGTGAAAGCATTTATTTCATTTTGTAATTAAAACAAATCATCATTTCTCTGTCTGTTTCGTTTCTAGTATCTATTTGCTTTTATATCACCTTACAGAAGGGCGTGTTAGCCAGGGACTTCGTTGTTTGGTGTTAATCTGCACATGAGGGTTACTTTTGCTGTGCTTTTACATTAAGAAATTCCAGGAACATCCATCTTGATGTAAAAGTGTTTATCTGATCTCTCTGAGTTGGGAAGCAGTCAAGAGAGTTCAAAATGTAGTTGTTTACTGGCCAGAGGACACAGGAGTTAGTTTTCATCTTATTAATGTCAGCTATAAATTAGCAGTGTTAGCACAGAGCTGCTCACTGTGTATGTATCAGAGGTTAGTAATGTCTTGTACAGCTGCAAATACTCAAACTGAAACATTTATCTACAAAGTTAGTATTTAGGACTTTAATCTGTAACACAGTGAGGATTTGTGGAGAGTTTGGCTTCATTCAACAGCACTAATATAAAATCATTGCAACATCTAACATCCAGACTTAACTCTACACACCACTCAGGAGACACCTGTAGATTCAAGTCGCTAAACCATGGTAGCCCAGGCCTAAGACAGGACCAGACAATATGAATATGCAATTTGTGAATGTCTCTGTGGCCAACTTGGTAGGTATGGACATTCTGAATCAATATAGCAACTCTCTCATGTACTCGGGCAAAATGTTAATCCTTAAAGAAAGTAACACAGTATGCAAGAGATCCACATACACAATGCCTTTGGAGGCAAAAGTCTCACTTGCAAACAAGGTTGTCAAGAAGACACACATTACATTCTTCATACATACCACTCACCTCACACATAGAGCTTCTTATGCTGAGGCACTTAAAAGAAACCTTCCCAAAGCTCAAAGACCTCCTAAGCTGCCAAATGGCAAAACACCTATCCTCAGCAACCACTAAAGCACACACCAAAAGCTACAACAAACACCACTCATAAGCTACCCAATGGTTCCCCAAGAACAAAGCCCATAAGGCAAGCAAACACTTTATATACTACTATTGTCATAGAGGATGCCATTGTAGGTCTACTAGATGCCCTCACCATCCACCCAAATACTTTATTAATGATTGACTTTAACCACCTCTCCATAGACTGGACAAATGTACACTATCCCTAACTCCCAGGCACAGCACTTCCTGGACTTTATCAACATGAACAACCTAGACCAGAGTGACAGATATGTATTTCAAAGGATCTCCACTCTATAGAATAGGCTCCCCATCCATGTGAAGCAGAGTTCACCCTTGATCCTGTTCAAATGAAATCTTCATCACTGAATGGGAAATCACAAATTCAGCCCCAGTCTGTCATCCATGTCTCTGATGGATAAAGGTCATCCATAAGTAAAATAATCTCCAATTAATATACCCCCCAACAAAAACCTTAGCTATCTCCTTACTAACATACAACACCAAATAGACACCCAAGGTATTCGAGGAGAAAACTGGGATAAATCGCATGGCTAGGCTTATAAAGACACTGGTAGTCATTAGCCGAGTGAAAAACCCATGAACCTGTGAACTCATGTTAATGGCAATGATATTCTTTAAGCAGGTTAAGGAGTTCATCAGTTAAGTATGTGTCAGTAGCCATCGCTTGTTTTCTTTGGATAAATAGCTCCAAAAACTAAGTGTGATAAGCTTTCAATTTTTGCGTATAAAATATTTTAACAAGTATTATAAAGTCATTCTGTTCATTTCAAATTGTCTTGAATGCCCTAGTTTTGCCCAGCTTCTATTCTGACGAGAGACAGCTGTCACGTCCTTGTTTATACTGTCATGTTCATGCTTTGTGCTCTTTGGGGCACTAGAGGGCAGCAAAACATGCTACCATAAAATAGCATCATTCTGTTTAATAAGATTGAAAGAAGGGTGCTATTCACCTGGATAACAGAGGATAAATAAAAATACATAAATTAATAAACAAAAATTAAAGGAGCTATCGGCAGCTTAGATGGAGTTTCAGGTAAGACACTGCTACATGTACTCAGAAAGTAGTTTTTTGTCTTAATAATTCAAGTGTACTAGTCATGTTCTGAAACATCTTGCTTTTATAATTAATTGCATTCCCAGATAAACTCTTCACGTTAAAGTTCAAAGTGAGCCTGCAATGAATGAATATTACAGTGTGTTGTCTGATTTTTCAGTTTCACTGTTGATGCAATTTTTCTTAATCACACCAACAAAATGATGTCATGGTAGATTCTGGACAATGGTTTAGATACAAGTACAATGCATTATGGGTAAGTACAAGTAATTTACTTCTTCAAAGAGCAGCTACTTACTTACATTATGGTTTCTCTACCTCATTATCACATGTTAATTTTCAATGTAAGTTCTTCCATGTGCAAGACCTACTTGGTAACTTGTTTCTTGAGGAAATAAGAACTTTGACTGATGCATTTGGCATGGAAACTACAGTAGCATGTACATTTGTTTATGTAGTTGAGCATTGCAATTGCAGGCTCTGTCTTTCATAATGTCATAGTAATGGATTTCAGCTCAAAGAAAATTTTCAGGGAGGTAACCTTATAAAAAAAATGAAATGCAAAAAAAAAAAAAACAACCCACTTTTTGCATCCAAAGCTAGATAATAATTTGCTATTATATATGGTAAGGGGGTTATACTCAACTTCAAGGGTTTGTTATGCACACTTACTTTAGAACATTACCAATCGCTTTAAGCTAAGTGTCAAAATTAAGGTACATATTAGTGATTTGTTTGAATGCAACAACAACTACCATTGTTACAGGACTAGCAGACAACCTTGGCAATACAATCCATTTCCAAAATACACAGTAGCCTTACTGCCAGATGACCATAGAAACAGACACGCTCGTGCGTGCGCGCACACACAGACACACACACACACACACACACACACACACACACACACACACATCAAAGATCCTGTCCATCGATTTACAACAAAACAATATCACATATAATAATGCCTTTATTAGCAGCCACATGCAAAACACACACACACACACACACTGTACATTGCAATAAACACAAAAAACATCCTACATAAATATTTTGCAACATGCAGTACCTCCTAGTTTTACATACTAATTTTGAAAGCTGACAAAAAATGAAGAAAACGCAACTGTTAATACTGTCTCATCTTCTCTCTGCTTATATGTTCTCTTATTCATCAAGCTCAATATAATAAAAAAGGCACTGATCAGAAATGTTGAATCATGGTTACAAGCAGTATTATCAGTTGATAGGTAGGTTCATAGGTAAGTACTAGGCAATCAGTCTCCAGACCTTTTCAAGTCTAGCCAAAAAAATGTATTCAAAATGTCTCTCCAGTCTCAATGTGGGCAACACAAGATACACTAGAACAGAATGTGAGGCTGCCCATCCAACTATTTAGGTTTTCCTTGAAGGTGGCGAGGGTTCTACTCCATTTGACATGCAGTGAAAGTTTCTAGAGGTGAGGGATATATTGAGATATAATTATATCACACCAACATATCTTTTTATCTGCTGATGAAGGTTTAGCTTGTTTAACCAACTATTTGATGTACCATTCATTACATAATGCCTTCAATGAGTGGGACCTGGGCAGTAATGATTCACTGACTGGCCCCATGACAATATGCCCATGTTCCATTTCTGTATTTTCATATGTTGGTCTGCTACTCCATCTCAGAATATACCACAATACATTAGCCGAAATAAAAAGGTGGACGTTAACTTGAACACTTGTCCACAAGCAGTGGCTGTAGCATCTGGTTACTGAGACAATCAGAGGTGAACTCTTGTTTGAAAGCAACTAGGCTGTGTGGAACCAGCACTGTGGGAGGGAATCTGAAAGTAAACTCACAGTGTTAATAGCAAAAAGGAAATAAAACAAGGGTCAACAAAAGATGTTCATACCAGAAACAGAATGCAACAATATGACCCAGTCTGAAACATGTAAACTAAGGTGGTAGATTTTAATGAGAGACCCTTTGCAGGGTAACAAATTACAATTAGAAAGCATGGGAAATATTGTTCAGCCCACATAGCACTGCAAGTAATCTGTGCAGCCACATAAGCCCATACTAGGATGGATCACCACCTCCAGCCCGCTGGTAAATCAATGAGCTTGAATACCTTAAATCCTGCAGGATACAATCATCCTGTTACCGCAGTGATTGATCATTTGTTCTATCAATGAATTCCATTCAGGATCTTTCAATCTTATTAATTGCAAACAGATCATCTACCCAATGCTGTTTTTCAATTCCCCTCTTCTGACTGGGCCATTAAATCAGTGATGCACTCATCTCCTCTCAAGCTCCCTACAGGCTCATTCCACAAGCTATCTTATTGGTGCAAGGCAGCAACGGTCTATTCAAGTCAATGGTCATCTTGAGCCATTGGCATCCAACAACACAGCTCATCTTCTAACGCTTTTGTAAATATTCTGTTAGTCTTAAGAAGTCCTGAACCCAAATGACACCAGTAACTGATCATTTATAACATGATTTTCCATCAGGTCTGTTTCTTTCCTTCATTTAATTGTAGTTTCAGAAAGCACTGCTAAAACAGTATTTGAGTTTACATGCTTTGTTCAGTGCTATTTCACTGCTTGTGTCACTTGTTGTTTCTTCTTCCTAAGATAGAGCCATGACGTATGCATCTTGTACAAATGCTTGCATTTCCTTTATAGACATTGCCATTTTCCCCACATAGAACATACGATCTTGGTACAGCTGCTTTTACAAATAAGTTTAATTTTTAGGTTGCACACTTTCCTACTACAGGGTTTTGCTCCCATACCCTTTCACCAGTTTCTGCTACAGCAATAGCTTTCTCTTTGCTGAGCTCTTTCCAGCATTTCCTTTAGTTTGTATTTATTTTCAACTGTTAATAGTTTCTGCTGATGAAAATAAAAAAAAAACTCCATCTCTTGAATGGTGTGTTAAAATATTCCAAAAATGCATAATGACAATCTTCATAACTTCTCCAGACACAATTTAAGTATCATTTTAAGCATTTGGTTTCCCTTTTGACCAGGGCATTTTATGTAGCGCTGAACATTAAGCTGTGGTAATAACTATCTTTCTCCTTGAAACAGAAATAAGATTGAATGTTTTACTTAACTGATGTTTTCCAATTTCAGGCCAACATTTCTTTGTAACATTACAGGAGATGCATTTCTAAGTCAGTGTCATTGACTAACTATACTATCAGAATTTATGTTTCTTCTTCAACCACTACTTCATGCTATGCTAGTAAAATGTGTTCTTCTAAAGTCAATGAATTGTGCACAGCTATACTCTACTGCTAACAGTTATTTTTTGTTTGTTCGTTTGCTTCACCATAACCTATTAGTACCTATGTAAACAGTCTAGACCCACAGTAACCAGTCTATATTATCTTCTACTATTATCACCCTTACATCATTTGGACTTTCATCGTAAATGGCATATTACTATCATATTATTTTAATACTGAAGCAGGTGTAACTAGTTGCTTAATAATTTAAGAACTTTTTAATTGTTAACAGATCCAGTCACAGGCTACATTTTGCTCTAATAGCTTTCTTACAGGCAAACATATTTCATTTAAATTAAGTGCAAACTTTGTAGGACATCACATATTTCCTAGAAACTACTGCTTGACTTCTGGTTTTGGCATTCGCACAACTGTTATAACTTTTTCTGTATCAGCTTGTAACCCTCTTGACACTGAAACATGACCCATGCTAGTTCGGGCTTGACAATCTCAGTTTATATTTCCTGTTACTTAACTTTAAGTTATGTTGTCTTAGTCTGACAGCCTTTTCAATCTGACATGCTCTTCTTGTATCTGATCCCACACTAACAAATCATCAAGTATGCTGTTAAAACCTTACAAATCTTCAATTACATGACTTAGCCCTTCTAGAACATGTCTGATATTTAGTCAACACCAAATGAAAGTTCATAGATTCATAGCTAAATACTAAGTGGAAAGAAGTTGAACCTTCCTAATGGCATGTTACCTATATACAATTTGGAGTACCTTCAAGTAATGGAATCTACTAAAAATTCTGATTCGTATTTAATACTCAAAAAGAACACAGTACTTGGCGCCGTTGAGATCACGTCTTTAACTGTAAGCTATAGGGAACTTTCTCTTGCAATGTTTTTATTCAGATATTTGACATTCTTTTGGATATAATTGCTTGTTAATGACTCCAAAGCTTTCTGTTCACCTCATTTCCTTTTCAATTTTAGCTTGAAAATACATAACCCTTTTCTGCAATATCTGCTCAAGGCACAGCATCAGGTTCCCTATATAAGTTGTATTCTTTTGGCAAATGTCCCAGGCCTGGAAACGCATCATCATAATATGACAGCTGTCTTTGTTATGGATCTGCTCAGCTTTTGTGATGCCATTATACATGACTGATTCTGTATATATGCACTGTGTGTTTTTATGCTCTAATTTTTTTAATTGTTCTGTTCCTCTCCCAAAGCAAATAATCAAAAATATTGTGAAAATTTGCTTCTTTAAGCGCCATTAATTTCTATTTATTTATTTACTGCTTTTGTTTACTGAGAAATTCGAACTGGGGGCTGAAGTGTCATTTTCATTGAAGGCCTGGTGAGAAATGCTCCACTTTACAAAATGAGAAGAAGGCAGTTCTGCAAGACTTACATAATACATGTTCATGCATATATAGGCTAGTAATGATATAACAGTGCTAAGAGGCTGAGAGGTATGCTTTGCACTTGTGTCTAGTATTAACCTTAATATCTGTCCATACATTGTCAGTATTACCTGTAGTCAGTCTGACTTACATTCCTGTCTCAAAGTTCACCCCTGCAGATGGTCTATAGTGATCAGAGTACTACCCCGCCTCCACTGAATTAAATCTTTCCAGCGCCACGCTATCCACAAACAGATCATTTTCTACTTTCTGGTCAACTATATGCAAATTTTTTGAACACACTCTTGCATCTAGAAAACTTTTTTTCTAGCACATATTCTATAGTGATCATAGCTGTAAGTGATAAACAACTCTTGAATTTCAGTAGCACATATTTTTCTTGGATTTAAGTGCTGTTGTATAACTTCCTCACAGTGCTGTCTTTTGTAGATACTTTGCTTTTGCAACACATCCTTCTTTTTATTTCTCTTTTTAACATTTGATGCCAGTCAGATTATAGTTTATTCGGATTTTTTTATCATCCTACCATCCCTCTCCTTAGTGAAGTCTTTTAACTAGCTTGTACTGCACACATCCATATTTTTAAAAAGTGGTCATACATCTATTTTTAAATGTGCTCCTGGCTTCATCATTTCTTGTACCACAACATATTTTCTTTGTTGTAATGAACTTCATAGCTCTAACAATTCATAGTACTTGGCTTTATTCTTCAGACTAGAAAAATACACCTACACATATGTAGGACAATGTACCCTTATCGTCGCTCTCAACAAAGCAAAAAATAATGAGGGGATAAAGCCCCAAAAATAGGAACAAATTTTAAATATTGCTCTTTTAAACCTAGAATATTGCTAGAATAAAAGGTTTTGTGTTACCATGCATTTTCTGAAGGATATGTAGTCTGAAATGCAAATGTCTGTCATTATTTAGTGAATTCAATCCTTACTAATTTATTGCAAAAATCCAGAAAATCACAAATTTTATGAGGATCAGTCCAAAAATATGAGGCAAGAATCTGGACACTTGAGAGTTATGACCCTTTTAACGAGGAAATACTGAATATGTTTTAATTTCTTTAGCAGAATACAAAAAGTGTATAACTGAAAACTGTATCAATGTTTAAATAGCCATCTAACATGAAACAGGACAACTAAAATATCTGCTCTAATCATAGATACAAACAATCTCACTTGTCTACAGCTCCAAAACATTTAAGATGTATGTAGCATCACGTAATTTGAGGGTGCAATTAAAATGCATGCATATTAAATGTGCAAATCCAAAAATCCAAAATGTATGAATGGGAAATCATTGTACTTATACTAACCTGTTCCATTAGCATATAGGAATAATGCCCAGTTGACTGACCAGAGTTTGATTAGTTGTGCAGGGGATTGATGAAGTGCCAGGAAGGCAGGGAAGGTTGGATGGGCTTGCAATCCCTTAGGGAAGGCATGGTCCAAAGAGGGCAGTTGCCCTCAGACTTGATCAACAAGCATGGGAGGCAGAGTACTGAAGTGTGTAGGGCATATAATGAAAAAGAAGATGGAAGCAGAGATGGCTATGCCCCCAGGGCACCATTAAGATCCACAACCAGCCCCAGCAATAATGGAGTAAGCCCAGGGGTGGGGCAGTAAGGAGACGAGCTGATAGAGTTGTTAGCATGGATGTGGTGTACTAGGAGCTAGTCCAGTTGGGAGATGTTCCAAGGGTGACCAAAAAAATATATATAGATATGTGCATAGTGACATAGCAACCCTATTTGTACACAATGTCAAGTTTAACAAATTTTACTATCCAAAGTAATGTATTCTCAGTCAAGTCAAAGAAAAGTTACCTAACCAAAACAAGCAAAAATCTATCTCTACTCTCTGAAATAGTGGTTAAATGTATTGTATATCAACCCTATGACTTATACTCATCCTAGCTGAGTTCTTGACCATACTTTCATTGATAAAGGATAATATCCAGCATTGTTAAGAGTGCCTATCTTCAACCTAATTTTATCTTCTTAGGTAGTTTTGCACTAACCCTTTCCAGGCCTAAAAGCAAACCCATTCATAGGCCAGTGACAAAGCCTTGCAAATGGGACCTGAGATGCTACATTCAAAACTTGTTACCAAACAGCCAATAATCACAACTATATATTACTTCCAAATCAAATTTAAATAATCTGCCTTCTAATTAGATTATTGCTAACATTTATTTTCCAATCCCACTCCCCCTTTTTATGTCAAACTGAGAAGATTTACCAATGACAGAGTAGCATAAACTGGATAAAGGCCAACATTAATGTTGTAAGGAGTTCCCCCTGAGAATATATATTTTTAAGCCATTGAAATGGTTACTCAACTCCCTGCATCACCTCCATTCAAGTTCAGTAAAATAGCTGGATATCTGGCTATAACTGTTTCATAGCATTGGTATAGTAGGTGTTTAGGGTGCACTCTTTCCTTGACAAATTTTCAAAACTGAGCACATGCCATATACGAAGCAAACACAAAAGCTTTGCAAAAGGGATTTGCCTGAAAGAATACATTTTGAGGTACAGACACATTGCAGACAAATTTGTAGTAGCTGTTTTTGGCAATCCCGAAACTTGTGTTTCATAAAGCTCATACAACATATCAGCTGCTGACCTAGCCAATTATACCATACTGATGTACAGTAACCTAATTAGTACCACACTGATGTACAGTAACCTAATTAGTACCACATTGATGTACAGTAACTTAATTAGTACCATACTGATGTACAGTAACCTAATTAGTACAATACTGATGTACAGTAACCTAATTAGTACCACATTATGTGCAGTAACCTAATTAGTACCACATTGATGTACAGTAACTTAATTAGTACCCCACTAATGTACAGTAACCTAATTAGTACCACACTGATGTAGAATAACCTAATTAGTACCACACTATGTATAGTAACCTAATTAGTACCGTATTGATGTTCAATAACCTAATTAGTACCACACTGATGTAGAGTAACCTAATTAGTACTACATTGATGTACAGTAACTTAATTAGTCCCACACTGATGTACAGTAACCTAATTAGTACCATACTGATGTACAGTAACCTAATTAGTACCACAATGATGTACAGTAACCTAATTAGCACCACACTGATGTACAGTAACCTAATTAGTACCACACTATGTACAGTAACCTAATTAGTACCACATTGATGTACAATAACTTAATTAGTACTATACTGATGTACAGTAACCTAATTAGTGCCACAGTAATGTATAGTAACCTAATTATTACCATACTGATGTACAGTAATGTAATTTGTACCAGACTGATGTACAGTAACCTAATTAATACCATACTGATATACAGTAACCTAATTAGTACCACACTGATGTACAGCAACCTAATTAGTACCACAGTGTATAGTAACCTAATTATTACCATACTAATGTACAGGAACCTAATTTGTACCACACTGATGTACCGTAACCTAATTAGTACCATAATGATGTACAGTAACCTAATTAGTATCACACTGATGTACAGTAACCAAATTAGTACCACATTGATGTACAATAGCCTAATTAATATCACACTGACATACAGTAACCTAATTATTACCACACTGATGTACAGTAACTTAATTAGTACCATACAGATGTACAGTAACCTAATTAGTACTGCACTGATGTACAGTAACCTAATTAGTACCACACTGATGTACAGTAACCTAATTAGTACCACAGTGATGTATAGTAACCTAATTATTACCACACTGATGTACAATAACCTAATGTGTACCAGACTGATATACCGTAATCTAATTAGTACCATAATTATGTACAGAAACCTAATTAGTACCACACTGATGTACAGTAACCTAATTAGTACCACACTGATGTACAGTAACCTAATTAGTATCACACTGATGTACAGTATCCTAGTTAGTATCACATTGATGTACAGTAACTTAATTAGTACCACAGTGACCTGCTGTAACCTAATTAGTACCAAATTGATGCATAGTAACCTAATTAGTACCATATTGATGTACAGTAACCTAATTAGTACCACACTGATGCATGGTAACCTAATTAGTACCATACTGATGAACAGTAATCTAATTAATACCACAATGACATACAGTAACATAATTAGTACCATACTGATATATAGTAACCTAATTAGTACCACACTAATGTACAGTAACTTAATTAGTACCACACTTATGTACAGTAACCTAATTAGTACCACAGTGATGTACAGTAACCTTAGTACCACACTGATGTACAGTAACTTAATTAGTACCACACTGAAGTGCAGTAACCTAATTAGTACCTTACTTATGTACAGTAGCATAATTAGTACCACACTGATGTACAGCAACCCAATTAGTACCACAATGATATACAGCAACCTAATTAGTACCACAGTGATGTATAGTAACCTAATTTGTACCATACTGATGTACAGTAACCTAATTAGTACCACACTGATGTACAGCAACCTAATTAGTACCACAGTGATGTACAGTATCCTAATTAGTACCACAGTTATGTATAGTAACCTAATTAGTACCATACTGATGTACAGTAACCTAATTAGTACTGCACTGATATACAGTAACCTGATTAGTACCATATTGACATACAGTAACCTACTTAGTACCACAATGATGTGCAGTAACATAATTAGTACCGTACTGATGTACAGTAACTTAATTAGTACCACACTGATGTACAGTAACCTAATTAGTACCACAGTTATGTATAGTAACCTAATTAGTACCACAGTGATGTACAGTAACCTAATTAGTACCACACTGATGTACAGTAACCTAATTAGTACCACAGTTATGTATAGTAGCCTAATTAGTACCACAGTGATGTACAGTAACCTAATTAGTACCACACTGATGTACAGTAACCTAATTAGTACCACAGTTATGTATAGTAACCTAATTAGTACCACACTGATGTACAGCAACCTAATTAGTACCACAGTGTATAGTAACCTAATTATTACCATACTAATGTACAGGAACCTAATTTGTACCACACTGATGTACCGTAACCTAATTGGTACCATAATGATGTACAGTAACCTAATTAGTATCACACTGATGTACAGTAACCAAATTAGTACCACATTGATGTACAATAGCCTAATTAATATCATACTGACATACAGTAACCTAATTAGTACCACACTGATGTACAGTAACCTAATTAGTACTGCACTGATGTACAGTAACCTAATTAGGACCATACTGATGTACAGTAACCTAATTAGTACCACACTGATGTACAGTAACCTAATTAGTACCACAGTGATGTATAGTAACCTAATTATTACCACACTGATGTACAATAACCTAATGTGTACCAGACTGATGTACCGTAATCTAATTAGTACCATAATTATATACAGAAACCTAATTAGTACCACACTGATGTACAGTAACCTAATTAGTACCACACTGATGTACAGTATCCTAGTTAGTACCACATTGATGTACAGTAACTTAATTAGTACCACAGTGACATGCTGTAACCTAATTAGTACCAAATTGATGCATAGTAACCTAATTAGTACCATATTGATGTACAGTAACCTAATTAGTACCACACTGATGCATGGTAACCTAATTAGTACCATACTGATGAACAGTAATCTAATTAATACCACAATGACATACAGTAACATAATTAGTACCATACTGATATATAGTAACCTAATTAGTACCACACTGATGTACAGTAACCTAATTAGTACCACAGTGATGTACAGTAACCTTAGTACCATATTGATGTACAGTAACTTAATTAGTACTACACTGAAGTACAGTAACCTAATTAGTACCTTACTTATGTACAGTAACATAATTAGTACCACACTGATGTACAGCAACCCAATTAGTACCACAATGATATACAGCAACCTAATTAGTACCACAGTTATGTATAGTAACCTAATTAGTACCACACTGATGTACAGCAACCTAATTAGTACCACAGTGTATAGTAACCTAATTATTACCATACTAATGTACAGAAACCTAATTTGTACCACACTGATGTACCGTAACCTAATTAGTACCATAATGATGTACAGTAACCTAATTAGTATCACACTGATGTACAGTAACCAAATTATTACCACATTGATGTACAATAGCCTAATTAATATCACACTGACATACAGTAACCTAATTAGTACCACACTGATGTACAGTAACTTAATTAGTACCATACTGATGTACAGTAACCTAATTAGTACTGCACTGATGTACAGTAACCTAATTAGTACCATACTGATGTACAGTAACCTAATTAGTTCCATACTGATGTACAGTAACCTAATTAGTACCACAGTGATGTATAGTAACCTAATTATTACCACACTGATGTACAATAACCTAATGTGTACCAGACTGATGTACCGTAATCTAATTAGTACCATAATTATGTACAGAAACCTAATTAGTACCACACTGATGTACAGTAACCTAATTAGTACCACACTGATGTACAGTAACCTAATTAGTATCACACTGATGTACAGTATCCTAGTTGGTACCACATTGATGTATAGTAACTTAATTAGTACCACAGTGACATGCTGTAACCTAATTAGTACCAAATTGATGCATAGTAACCTAATTAGTACCATATTGATGTACAGTAACCTAATTAGTACCACACTGATGCATGGTAACCTAATTAGTACCATACTGATGAACAGTAATCTAATTAATACCACAATGACATACAGTAACATAATTAGTACCATACTGATATATAGTAACCTAATTAGTACCACACTGATGTACAGTAACTTAATTAGTACCACACTTATGTACAGTAACCTAATTAGTACAACAGTGATGTACAGTAACCTTAGTACCACATTGATGTACAGTAACTTAATTAGTGCCACACTGAAGTACAGTAACCTAATTAGTACCTTACTTATGTACAGTAATATAATTAGTACCACACTGATGTACAGCAACCCAATTAGTACCACAATGATATACAGCAACCTAATTAGTATCACAGTGATGCATAGTAACCTAATTTGTACCATACTGATGTACAGTAACTTAATTAGTACCACACTGATGTACAGCAACCTAATTAGTACCACAGTGATGTACAGTAACCTAATTAGTACCACAGTTATGTATAGTAACCTAATTAGTACCATACTGATGTACAGTAACCTAATTAGTACTGCACTGATGTACAGTAACCTGATTAGTACCATATTGACATACAGTAACCTACTTAGTACCACACTGATGTGCAGTAACATAATTAGTACCGTACTGATGTACAGTAACTTAATTAGTACCACACTGATGTACAGTAACCTAATTAGTGCCACAGTTATGTATAGTAACCTAATTAGTACCACAGTGATGTACAGTAACCTAATTAGTACCACACTGATGTACAGTAACCTAATTAGTACCACAGTTATGTATAGTAACCTAATTAGTACCACAGTGATGTACAGTAACCTAATTAGTACCACACTGATGTACAGTAACCTAATTAGTACCACAGTTATGTATAGTAACCTAATTAGTACCACACTGATGTACAGTAACTTAATTAGTACCACACTGATGTACAGTAACCTAATTAGTACCACACTGATGTATAGTAACCTAATTAGTACCATAATGACATATAGAATCCTAATTAGTCTGATTTGTAGTAGAGTCCCATACTCTATTCCAAAATCTAAGAACTAATGTATTGCATCCAAAACCATATGAGCTGTTCCAGACAAATTCCACAAGTTCCAAAGGATCCAGCCCATTCTTTCATCAAATCTTTTACTGCTGTGTTGACAGTAGATCACCTCAAGTTCAGGTATTAGCCAGCTCTGTTGAGGTAGTATTTGGTGCTGAATTACCTGACACACTGAAAATTAGGATGAAGACAGGTTGTCTTAACAGAGCACAAAAGTAGATCTCTCGTAGTCGAAGTCTGCCTAAACTAGTTACAACAGCTGGTTTTCTTCTTGGATAGTTTGGCATTCTAGGCTCACAATAAATATTGTACTTCCCTCTAAGTGTTCTCATTCTGTCTTTCTTTCTTTCAAGAAAATTAAACAGCACATGTGTCATCTGTCCAGATTTTTGCAGAATGTCCAGATTTTTACAGCAGATTATTGGCCTGTTTCTCTTAACATTTGTGGATGTTATGTATGTCATTGAGAATCAAAGTCACTAAATAATGATAGTCATCTGAGTTTCAGACTTCATGTCTAAAGGAAAATGTTTATGAGAGCCATATTTTAAAATTATCTTTATTTTTCGGCATTTGTCCCCATTATTTTTGGCTTTGTGCAGATTTCTTGTATTAAGAATGCTATTGCTTAATTACATTTTTTTTTTCAAGGCATATAAGATGTTTAAGTGATGTTTTTTACAGTTCTACTCCTTGAAGTGCTAGACAAGTATTTAATAAATATTTCTTTTGGGTCAATACCCTAGTTGTTTGTACACATTTTTCAATTTATTTTGTGGTTGTTTTGAATTTTTCATGGTTCTATACCCTTCTTTTTTGGTTCCCGGTATCTTCCAAGAAAATACTGGCAGTAATCTTCAGAGAGATAATTTGATATCAGGAACAGAGATGCCAGGCGCTGCAGCCTTGTTTCAAATTTGGGATAAACATTTGGATGATAGAAATGGTTGTATAAATAATCCTTTCTCTACTATTGGATATTGTACCACCGCTGCCTTATCAGTGGAGTTGCAAGATATATGTGACAAATTAGAAAGATTAATATTTAAAGAGACTAATGTTTATCTAAACATATGAAGTTTGAGGTGATATTTGGAGCTTGATATAACTCTGAGAGGTTTACATGCATTTAAAAGTTGTAGCACTCCCTTTGACCTTTCTGATGATAATGATAAAACAGTTTCAGTCTCACTGATTGGCTGCCACACATTACTGCTCCATAGAGTGGATACATATCCTGATTAAGAGAGATACTATATGTTAAAACAATGTAACCTTAAAATTGAAGCTCAAACATTATACAATGAGCTATCAAAGCATCTGAATGCCACACATTTAAATACAAGCACAATAGATATTAATAATTAACAAGAAGACTTAGAATCAGATATAGTGGAGAAAAATAAAGTTAAACTACAATGAGATAAACAGGATTATAATCAAGGAAGAGCTTTCTGTTTGAGAGCCGATTAGCAGAAAGGATTTTACTTGCGTACAGATAAGACCAAAAGTCATCATAAGCACCATGTAGTTTCATTTGCTTCCTCAGAGGGTGCAGAATTTACATCAGAGTGGGATAGCAATGCTTCTTTTCCTTCTTTAACAGTGGCAAGAGAACCGGAGAATATGAATCACTTTTGTGACAGGCAACAGAGAGAGAGAAACAATCTACACAACACAAGAAGAGAGGTAGATATGGACAGGGCACTACTATTGGAAGGACAGCAACAGTGTTTTCATAAATGGGGAAGATGGCAAAGACAATTTTTACAATGGACATTCTTTGAACTCTATGGTAATCAACTTAACTGGTTTTACATTAATGAATGAATGTTTTTCCTGCTTTAAACTTAGGGTTGTTCACTCCTACAGTTTTACCACACCTACATCTTTTAAAATGGGAAATTTTTAAATTAGTACGTAAGCTGCATCTTTTGTATTATTTTAGACAAACTGAGACTTACCAGTTAGAAGCAGTTAATAGTAAGGATGAATTAATGATTCTAGCAGTATAGAAGACAGTTTTTATTCTTGTACCACAGAGGTAGATGAAATTATTGCTTATTGTTTGTTGAATACCTTGTGGGTTAAACACACATATTGTTTTATTCCATTTATTAATGAAAGTGTGAAACATTTTTTCTGCTATGCTCAGTTTTGCAGTGGAGGAAGCATTTAATGATTTTAAGGCTAAGAAATGTCATGTTTGTGATAATATGACTAAAGCTAAATGGAGTGCATTAAAGGACATAAGTAATAACAGATATTGATCATTAAATTGTATGATAAGGACAATAATATTGTTATTATGCATTATCATCAGTGTTTACTGTGATGATATGAGATATTGCCAGCTATGCCAGGAGAAGTAGGGAAGTGGATGTGTAACATATGTCAGCACAGCTAGCTGGAATTTTGTAATGAAGTATATGTCATTCGTACATCAAACTGATTTGTACAGATGCTTGTGCTGAAAAAAAATATTTGTAAAGCTTCTTAATTTAAAAATGTACCAACAATGTGCCCTACTGAACAGAAAAAGAAATTATACATGTATTATTGTAACTGTTTAATGTATATGTTTTAACCAAAAATACTGGAAGAGAAGAGGTTAATCTCAAATTTTGAAAATAGTTTGAAAATAATGACCTGGCTTAGGCCATTAAGATTATATCTTGCGGTTCTCAGTGTAGCAATGTAGCCAGATACAAAAAGTCTGTACTAGGAAGCTTCCTGCATTGTCATTGGGGTAAACCAATTGCTACTGTGGAAGGGTAGAGGTTTGAAATTGTTTTATGACTTCCAGGAGCTACAGCAGATCTTAGCAACGCTCTGTGATGTTTGTATAATTGACACATATGTGCTAAACCCTGATAGCTTCTAGCCAGAAGTCATATGACCAGATGTATGTGATGTCATTTTGTAATCCATCACTAAAATAATGTTTAATAATAGGTGAGACTGAAGTCTCAGAGCACTCTGTTTTTGTAAGCTGACAAAGACAGATCTCTCACCTACTTCATCTTGTCTTGCTCTAGTAAGTAACCATGAAATAATAATTCTTTAGATCAGTCAGGAAAATATAGTGAGATTAGTTAAGAATTGTTTTTTCTGTAACTGTGTGAACCTGTCCACCTGTGTTATTTTAAATATTTCCTGTGATTGAAACTCTGGTATTAGTATTTTCATGTTCTTTTATTATTTATTGTTAAATATATTTAAATGGTTCATTGTGGCTGGTCAATTAGATAATATTTTAAACTTTGAGAGGACTTACATCTACTTGGTGACACTGTGGCCACTCCTGGAAGCCTTACTGCTTTGGCCAAATAATATAATTTGTATTAATATTAATTTCACTCCGTATAATTGGGTACCCTTGTAAGGGTCTTAGAGTAGCTGACTTTGGGGAGTCTGTGGCAGTGTGACTAGCATATAGTCCTGGCAGAAGGGGGCATAGCTAGTAAATCTGTACCAGCCTTTCCCAGATGTGTGTGTGTGTGTGTGTGTGTGTGTGTGTGTGTGTGTGTGTGTGTGTGTGTGTGTGTGTGTGTGTGTGTGTGTGTGAGAGCTACCTGCAGTAGGTGCAACTCCATAGCTGTACCAGTGGGGATTCTTACATGGATCTGGATAGAAAGGGAGGATCCAGTCCCCAGACTGACTGTGTGCTCTGTGTGCTCTTAAGGGACATTGTGCTTGATGGACAGAGCTGCATCTGGAAATACTGAGTGCATCCATTTTTGTTCCAAGTGAACAACCCTCTCCAATGTTATTGTTGAGGATTGAGGCTCCTTGACTACTAGACCAGAATGGAGACATCGCATTTACAAATGTGTTACATACATGCATTGAGAAGATGAAACAAACTATAGAAAAGCTAATAAAAACACATATGACCTAGCAGTTGAACAATATTTAGATATAGGCTTGGTTATTTTAGCAAAAAAGTGATATTCATAATAAGTTTAGTTTACAGAAATGCAACTTTTATTACCCTCTACCTGAAAAACATAACAACTTGATTGACCAACCTAGACGTTTGAGTATAGTGGCAACTAAAACTTTTTATATACTATAGGTTTACGTTTCCATAATTATCTTTGTCCACTTGTTATTAAATTATCTTCATATATTAAAGATACTAAAGGTTTTTGACAAAGTTGAAAAGGTTAAATTGGAATGAAGGTAACTGGCTAACTTAGGATGTTAAAAGTTTATATACTAATATTAAATGTGTACATAGTATAGAATCTTTAAACTATTTTTTTTAGTTGATAGTCATTTTCCTAATTGCATAACTGAGCTAGTATATTTTTGTCTTAATAATATTTTTTTTTACTTTGAATAATGAAATCATATCATCAAATTCAAGGTACTGCCATGGGTGCTCTCTTTGCATCCATGTATGTTCATTTAGTTATGGATTTATTTGAGATAGAATATTTCTATGGACATAAATATGTGATTAATTGTTTTAGATACATAGATTATTTATTTGTAAGGGTGGTAATAAAGAAGTAGATGTTTTTATTAATGAATTACAGAATAATATATGTGGTTTTAAGTTTGATGGCCTATATATAGGTCAACAAGTCTCTTTTTTGGGATATTTATCAGTCAGATATGAATAGTGGAAAAATAATTAAAACTAGTATTTATAGAAAATACAATGATGTTGGGCGATATTTACATGGAAGAAGTTGTCATCCTCCACATTTGATTTCTTCTTTACCCTATGGAGAGTTATTACCAATGCAAAGACTTTGTAATGAAGAATTATATTTTTTAATGAACCTAAAAAATTCTGGACATGTTTGTTAAGAGAGGTTAAGATAGTAACGTAGTGACTGAGGCTTTTTTCAAAGTCACAGAAGGAAAAGAACATAAGAATGTATCTATCTTATGAAATTGCCAATATGATGCATAATGGCATGGTGGAAAATAAATTTGCAAAAGATATTTATTTTGTTACTATTTGTAATGTGTTTTCAGATGTAATGATTACTTCAATACTGTTGGTCTTTTTTGGTAAAAAATAGAAAATTGTGTCATTTAATTAATAATAAACCTTTGATATCTCATAGGAGGAGCATACTATAGGAGATATGTTAGAACATAGTTGTTTTATTTCTCCTATTTCCCATCTAAATTATTTTCCAAAGATTTCCATGGTAGGTACGTTTTCATATGGCAGGCGTTGTAACTGTAGGAATGTAGTACAAACTTTTGATAGGATTAACCATGTCCCCTTTTTACCACTAAAACTTTTACTTGCAGTACTGAGGGCATTATTTATGCCCTCGGATGTCCTTATGATCTATTTTACATTGTTGAGAAGAAAACAGCTTTTAAATATAGATTGCAAGAACATATAAGAGAAATAAAATAACAAAAAATGGAGTGTACTATTGCAACACATTTAAGCAATATCATGAAAGTAATGCTTTCTTATTGCAAGGTACTATTTTAGAGCAGATGATTATGAAATTTGATGAACAGAATTTATTAAAAGATAAATTGTTGTATAAAGAAACTGTGTATATTTTTCAATATGTTACTTTGATACCTAAGGGTTTAAATGTTGAATGCAATTGGAAATGTATTTTATAATGAATGATTTTTTTAATTTATAGTTGGCACTTTAAGTGTTAATGTGCAGGTATTGAATGTAATTGATTTATTGTTTAATTATCTTTTGCTTGTTTCTTCAAAGTATATAAGATGTTGAAGTGATATTTTTTACTGTTTTACTCCTTGAAGGTTTTGTGCCAAAGTGCTAGAAAAGGGTTTAATAAATATTTCTTTTGGGTCTATAGCCTAGTTGTTTGTATATATTCCTCTGTTTATTGTGTGGTTGTTTTGAATTCATTTGCTAAGAAGCTGACAGGTGTGAAAACAGTTGCATACCTTCTATGCTTCCTCCCCCCTGACAAGCAGGAATTTAGCATACTGTCTGCCTTCAGGTTTCTCAATCAATCTGTTTGCAGTGAGTAAAAGATACATTTCTGGATTAAAACCTGAAGTTTGCGGCTTAATTTCCATGCAGTCAGAGAAATCCTAGTGTGTACAGTTATGATGTTTGTTTTTTTTCCCTAAGAGCAAATTATAATTCTCTACCTCCAAATAAAAACTCTTGAAAGCAAACACATTTTTTCAGTCACATGGGAGTATTTCTTTAGTTCTGCAATTATTTATTTCACTTTTGACATGTCAGAGTGACTAATAAAGTCAGAGGCATGAATGTTGTCATCAGGCCTTGTGAGGTGTGTTTTCAGACTGAGGCTTATAGAAAGACTGGGCACATTATGAAATGCAAATCGTTCAAATGTTACCTCTGTCTAATAATATATATATTACATGCAGTCTCCAAAACACATAGCTCTCAAAATATATTGCAATAATGCTCTGAAAAACCAATGAGGAGAAAGAGGGCATGCACTTTCCATGGTGCATGATATTCAAAGGCATATGCTAAAGGTATGAAGCTAAAAGATTACTTATTTTTTCTCAAATTGCCAAGAAATAAACATGTGTAGTGTTTTCCCAAAAAAACTTTTTTATCTTATTAGGACAATTGAATGTTTGTTTACTTATTATATGCTCACAAACTGAGATAGAAGACTCACAAATGTAGCAACTTTATAGTGAAACTGACCTCCAGTATTCTTTGTTAATCAGTAGAAGGGTTCTCCTTACAGACAACTTGCTGTTATGCAAAAATAAGATCAGTCTGCATGGACAAGGTTCCTCCATCAATATTTTCTACTTATTCTTTCCCTGTAGACATCCTTTCATAACAAGGAACAAGGAGAAGATTTTTATTAGAAAATGGCTGAACCATAGATCACACCCTGGTTGGTTGAACCATAGATCACACCCTGATTGGTTGAACCATAGAGCACACCCTGATTGGTTGAACCACAGATCACACCCTGATTGGTTGAACCATAGAGCACACCCTGATTGGTTGAACCACAGAGCACACCCTGATTGGAGAAGGAACTTTCTCAGCTGGGTGTTAACATACAAGTAATGCCTGCTATAAATGAGTCTGATGATTTGCAGCAGCATATCAAGCTGCCATGGAGCTCGGACTGAAAATACTTAACGGCCACCATTATTTTGCTCTCACTAAGCAGCACTTCTGCTGTTTAGTGAGTGCAAAATATACTTGGAAAAAAAAGAAAATTAAAAAAGTGTGCGTGGGTGTGTATGCGTGTGTGTGTGTATGTGTGTGTGTCTGTGTGTGTGTGTGTTTATGTCTGTGTGTGTGTGTGTGTGTGTGTGTGTGTGTGTGTGTGTGTGTGTGTGTGTGTGTGTGTGTGTGTGTGTGTGTGTGTGTGTGTGTGTGTGTGTGTGTGTGTGTGTGTGTGTGTGTGTCTGTGTGTGTCTGTTTGTTTATGTTTCTGTGTGTGTGTGTGTGTGTGTGTGTGTGTTTATGTTTCTGTGTGTGTGTGTGTGTGTGTGTGTGTGTGTGTGTGTGTGTGTGTGTGTGTGTGTGTGTGTTTATGTTTCTGTCTGTGTGTGTGAATGCGTACTTCCATGCATGAAAGTGAGAGTGAAAAGTGAGAGCAATCGAGCACTGGCAGCAGCAACATTGAGGAGGTTTACATACCTCTTAACTTTTAGATCAAGTTATCTGGATAAAGCCTTAAATAAAGGGGGAACAAAGGCTCAAAACAGGAACATATTCTTGTTAAAAAAAAATCACAAAGTTGCTTGAGTAGTAGAACTTGTGTTAGTATGCATTTTCATAAGTATGTGTGTGTGTGTGTGTGTGTGTGTGTGTGTGTGTGTGTGTGTGTGTGTGTGTGTGTGTGTGTGTGTGTGTGTGTGTGTGTGTGTGTGTGTCAGACAGAAGGACAGACAGCTAGATAGATGAACCAGTGGCAGCAGCAGCAGATAAGAGGTCTGCATACCTCTCGACCTTTTAGCTCAAGAAATAAGGATAAAATATGAAATAAAGGGGGAGCAAAGGCTCAAAAAATAGGAACATATTTTAAATGTTGTTGTTATAAAAATCACAAAATAAGGATTATGTTAACATGAATATTCTGAAGGAAATAAAGTCTGAAAGTCAAATACATGTCGTTAGTTAGTGACTTCAATGTCCAATGACTGGCAAGAAACCACAGGTTTTAGCAGTAAGGGATCAAAACAAATTAAAGGAAATATCTAGATTTTTTAAAAAATTATATGTTTTGGATGTAAAAGGGTTCCACTAACACCATTTACATATACTATTCCAACTTTGAAACATTAGACAGAGGAACTATTTTATATCAAATATATATATATATAGATATATATATATATAAATATAAATAATGTAGTAATAAAGAGTATAAATAAATAGAACACAACAGTTTTACAGACAGCCAGGGTGTGTGTTGTAGTATTGCGGAGTCAGACCTCAGAACACCCCTAGGCAGGTGTTATTTGCACAATAACAAACACCTTGTTGAGCATTATTGCTTGTGTAACATCAAAGCGACAGGTGTGATCATTACTGATACACTCACAGTAATAACTCAGTTATATCTGTCCTTCTGAAATATGGTGAATTTTGTTAGACAGCCAGAAACCTGTGCTGAGGATGTCTATGGCCGAATAGTAAAGTGACCAAAGTCAACATTCTCTGGTAGTAAAAAAAAATGCTCACCATAAATAATAAAATGGACAGTAAGTTTTTTTTTTTTTTTTTCAAAGTTAACCACAACTTTGCAAAGGTAACAGTGTTACAAACTAGAACTGAGCAATGTCATTTGTTTCATATGCAGATGAAACCATACCAGCTAAGCATACTTACTTCCATTCTCTACTTATTAAATATTCAAACACTGAAAGTTGTACAGTCCATGCGCACTATCTTTGTTGTGTGTACCTGACTTGTGTATGAGTGAACTCAATTAGGCATTAAGAGAATATTGCCTTTTCTTACTAGAAAGTTTCATTCTTTCCTAATTTTGGCATGTCCCCAAGGGAACGTGTACAGGCGGCTGAAGGTTTTACTAATGATACTTCTTTCATTTCGTAATATTTCTGGTGATATCATACAAAGAAAACCCTGTAAACGTGTGTGTTTTTTTTTTTATTTGCTTTTATTCAGTTGGAGTCAGAATATACCTGAGGAAAAAATAACTAATAGCATAAGACGGTCAGATTTTTCTTCATAAATGTTGTGGCACAACCAAGGAGACCATTAAAGTAGCTGATTAGTTTTCAAATGACTTTTGTTTGCATTGCCCTACTAGAAATAGAATGATTTGGAGCTGTTTACAATATTACATTGCATGCTTGCATTCTGGACCATGCAAGATTTAAGGAGACAATATTATTTACTTTGTCTAGTCCCATATACTAAGTCATGTTGTTACTATGCACATATTTCACATTAAGATCCAACAACTACTTTATGCAGCTGTTAGCCTAACAGAACTTCATAACTGGGGCAAATGTGAATTAGGAAAGCTTCAAATTTAGAGATAAACTGTCCAGATTGTTAGCATCATATGCATCAAGGTACTTTTGCTCTTTCACAAATATTTCATGTATCTAATAATCTTGGTTTCAGTTGATTTATAATTGAACAAGGGATTCAGGGTCTTTCATCTTGCTTGATTTTTTCAGCTTCAACCTATTATGTTTTAAGGCTTGAATCAGGCATAGAATGTAGCTTTGCCCAGTCAGGCAGATCTGTACAAAGCATTATTTTATTTCAAAACTAGAAAAAAACTCATTTTCTATGTTTTAAACACTTGTTGCACATGATAAAATTGCTTTGAAATGTGTTATTTCCTGATAACAAAGTTACAAAATGATTCTAAATGGTTCAAAATGATATAGATACAAACAGGTGATGGCCATAGCTCTCAACCTCTTAGTACAGAAAATATGGACAAATCCAAAAATAATGAGGGGATAAACCCCCAAACATAGGGACAATTTTTAAATATTGCTCTTATAAAGTTAGAATATTGCTAGAATTAAAGGTTTTGTGTTACCATACATTTTCTGAAGGATATGTAGTCTGAAATGAAAATGCCTGTCATTATTTAATAAATTCAGTCCTCGCTAATTTGCTGCAAAAATCCAGAAAATCACCAATTTTTAAGGATCAGACCAAAAATATGAGGCAAAAGTCTGGACATTCAGTGAAAATATGGACACGTGAAAAGGTATGGTGATGACAAAGATCAGGCTACTGGTCTGCAGACTTACAATCTAATCTCCCTCGTATAGGTTTAATTGGGAGGATTTAAGTTAATTTGCCTTCTTAGCAGCAAAGCTTTCCCAGGATCTTTTTTAAGAACAGTTTTTGCATACCGTTCTCCAGTTCTGAAAGCTTGTACTTGCATCAAAAATTATGTCAACTGATATTACTTTGTAAATAATTTCTGAGGCTACTCCAGTTTGCATTCTAAATGTTATAATGAAGAATTAGGCAGATAAGTTGCATTAGCTATTATAGCAACAATGATAATTTGTAGAATTGCTTTATCTTCAAAGACAACCAGGTGTCTCTTTTTTCAGAAATGTATAAAATCTTGTTTAGAATACAAATGGTTGTGACCCTACAAGGAGATAATGCTTTTTCTACCATAGTGTACTTTTGTATAGGTGCTCAGCAATATTTGGCAAAGGATAATTTTTACAGTCAATGGATGAAAGCAGTAATTTAAGAAATTAGCTGAAGGTTTCACTCAGATGTCACTGATTTCCATTAGCATATATTTTCCAAAAATAACTTGTACGGTAGTAAAATAAATGTTCAGGACTGTTTACTGCAATGAGCAAAGACAAAGTACTGAAGAAATTTCTCAAAATGTGTTACTGTACAGAAGGAGACTGGCTTACTAAGAAAGAAGAACATGGCAGGCACTAAATCTTCAAAGCTTGAAGAGTGAGATGTATTCCTGCTGGATAAAGACGAAACTAAAGATGATTTATAGACATCATGTAATTTGACTAGAGCCATATGTGAGTAGTCAGGAACAGTAAGTGGCAAAAATGAGAGTTTCAGCAAGGTCAGTCACAAAGACCAAATAATTTAATGTCTAAACATTATTTGAAGGACTCCATTCAAAAATACTAATGTCTGTAATATAAAAAAATGACATCTGATGCAGCAAAAACGAAATAATCCAGCAAGTAAATGGACAAAAATATGGACAGCATGATTTCATTAAGCAAAGAAAACACTGATGAAATAGAAGCATTAGAATAAAGACAGAACTTCAGACTAATCTTGCTGCCACTAAAGGGGAAAACAATAGGTAACATGCAAGATCTTGTGCTCTTATAAAACAATCAAAAATCAAGACTCTTAGAATGACCAGCATCCATCAATCGTGGGAACAGACCAGAAGTCTGAAATTCATAGACACACATGCCTCACCACAACTTGCAAGTATCTGAACAGATGAAGTGGGGAAGACCATTGATATTGTAATTTTTTACAATATTCAGAGGTCAGAGGTTTGGGACAATAGAAATCAGATATAGTATGTTGTCCAGGAGAAAGAAATGATGGTCTATTTAAGAGCAGGTAACATGCTTTAATCAAGACCTCCCCTCAGAAGCTATTTAGAGAAGAAAGCAATTTTCTTTCCTCAGGAAGAAGCTTTGTGTTTGCCAGATATCATTCCATATTACCTTTTCCAAAAAGCTAATTTTTGATGTATAAAACACCAAGCTGTCTTTTAACTCAGAATCAGAAGTAGAACTGAAGATACTGGAAATACTATAAGTAAGGGAAATAGCACAGTCGGTTAGGAATGTTTGGAATATCTTTACTAATTATATGAATGAAAAGTCATAATAGGATGTGAACAGTATTCAATTTATCTATTGGTTCTTTGCTAACAGTTTGATACAGGCCTCCTTCTATGTCAATGCTAGATAGCATAACTCTTCTGGATATTTGTTTGTTTTCTCATTCTCTCTTTTTTATTTTATTTTTTTTCCTTTGGTTATCTGCTTGCATCCAAGGTCCGTTATTGGAACAGAGGGTTTTAATGCCTGGAGGATCTCTTTCTAGAAAGCTAACAAGAATATGACTAGGCAACAGTTAACTATATCCTTTCGTAATATTAATCAACTAAAATATCCTTTTAAAATAAAGAGTCTCTGTGGTAATTAAAGTCAATATAGATATGTGCTATTTTACAATAATTACATATTACTGAAGACGATTACCTCAGCTGTGTCACAAAAATGCAGATAAAGCCATTTTAAAATATATGTTCAGATGGTAAAAATGGGGTATAGCTATTCTGAATTTAAGTCAATATGTTCAGATTCTAAAGTTATTATGAGTGATCGAGGGCCACTAGAAAGGCAGACTCTATACATTATCCTCGTTGTATGCACCATTTAAATTATATTTGTAGCTAACTTCCAATAAAATTGTAGGCATACATAAGTTCTGCAATCAGAAGGTTAGCAAGACCAGTGCTTTTAATATGACTATAGACATGAAACTTGATGGCTCCTCCAACAGAATGACTTACTTTTACTAACTCACAATCCAAAGATCATCTCCCAGTACCACATGGTCAATTTTTGGAGATGAAGGAATAATAAAATATATTCACACAGATCTCAAACAAGATAATTCTCAAGATTTATGTTTTGCCTCAAAGCACTCTCTAGTCAAAATTATTCACGGTATTTGTCAGAATAAGAACCTCTTGCAGATCTCATGGAGAGAATGTTCTTTTAATAAAAGACTAGGAAATGCTCACTAATATGAAAGTAGTTTCAAATATATTGACTACTTTAGAGATTCAAAATTCAGTAAAATTGCAGGCCAAATATACTAGAATTTTAGACAAAACTACTACAAGCAAATTGAAAGGAACAAGACAGTAGGGCCACACTCAAACTTGTAGGAGTTTTTACATAACCTTTTAGGGTACATTTTTCCTTTTTTTCTGAAGCATGCTAAGTTATAATCTGTTGCTAACTAAAGACCAGTAAGACAAAAACATCTATTTAAACTGATCAAGACAGTTATACACAAAAGGAAAACTATTTTAGATTATAGGTCATCTCTCTTCTTAATAGCAGCAATAAAACCATATTATGTTGATAAATTAATGGTTCTTCAAAGGAGCAGTGCAAGTAATATCTGACCAAAATATCACTTTTCTTACCATGGAGCAGACATCATCTATAATCAGATGTTACAAATGGTTATATGCATCATGCAAATAAAGTTATCAAGGATAGGTATTTTGCTATTTTAAAAATGAATACCCAGAAAAAAATCGAGTATGTTAACTGGTCTTTTATATTTACTGTCTTAGGGTACCTTTGGTTTCCAATTACCAAAATAAATATGGTAAAATCCCTTTTTTTTGAAACTCTGTTTATCAACATAAATCTCATTTCATCTTTAAGACTTCTATATAAAAATAGTATGAGTCAATGTTGGCTTGTGGCATCTACCCTATTATATTTTCAATGGAACCATTACTGGAGTTACTTTCTCAGTAGTAGCACAGTTCATTCAATATTTAGCTTTACCAAACTAAAACATTTTTGCATGTGCAGATTATATGACCCCTGCAGAGTCATATGTAAATTCTTCAATCATGGATTTTTTTCTGTGTTGCTAAAGAGGTAAAATCAGTCACTGGTGATCGTGTGAATATGAAGAAATAGAGATCCTTGCTTCTTCATGAGGAAGCACAGAATCTACTAGGTAAGTGATTTAATTTATTAATAACTCATGAATTATAATTTCTGGGAAGGTAATATTAAGTGGATCAAAATCAAGCTTATAAGCTGAACTACAATGCATTGATAAAGTATTATAAATAAAAGCTTAAAAATTACATAATACAATATTATTTATGTGCAGAATAAGTGCCAGCAAAATACTATTCCTGAATAAACTGAACAAACAAAACAACAAAAAACTGTTGAAAACAAAAAACAAAGCAAAGCAGAAAACACAGTTTATACAGATCCTGATTTTATTATTAGCACTTTTGTTTAAACATTACCAAACTTCTTCAGATCTGAAGAAGTTTGGTAATGTTTAAATAAAAGTGATAATAATAAAACTGGGATCTATATAAACTGAGTTTTCCACTCTCCATTGTTTTTTGTTTTCAAGATGCTATTCCTGCCGAAATGTATTGTGCTTTCTCTAGAGTTTTTTCCCCTGCATATTTTTTTCATACAGTAATTTAAAATACTTTTGAAAAAAAATTCTTTGAAGGTGAGTCTAGTCTGTCATCACAGCCAATGAATTTTACTTTAGCCATAAACTGCTATATCCAGAAAGGGTCTATATTACATTATCGCACGCTTACAAAAGCGAACGATAATTAATCGACCCCATGTAAGCAAAAGCTTACAATGTCGAAACCTCAGAACAGCAATTTTTTTCCAAGAGAAAAAAATCGTTGTTCCAAAAAAAAAAAAAAAACTTTAAAACATTACGTAAAGTGGGGGGCTTCGTCCCTCACACACCCCTACTTAAATATACCAACTCCAAGATCACACTACAGTGCTGAAAATGGCAAAGTAATGGAAGCGGCCAAGCGAATTCTTTCCCAGGGAAAGAATTTGCTTAAAAGCCGTTTTGCTATTTTGCCTTTTCATTCTTTTATGTTCGATCAAGACGCATTCGACAAAATGCATCTGCGATCACGTAATAGGAACCCCCCCCAGAAAAATATGCTTTAGCCTAGTTTATACACACCATATATAGCTATAACAATTTCTTATTATGTATCCCATTTGTAGGTAATAATTTGCATCCAACGGGAAAAAAAAGAACAGGAAGGATTCTTGCTGAAGAATAGGAGATCTCTAAGGTATTTTTATCTCAGAACATATGAAAGTTACTTAAGGAAAATCACAAAAGAAATACAACAGTTAGTCCACTTTGCTGGCATGGTAACAGGCAAATTAGCAGCTGGATTCACTCTGGGATGTACTCCAAATTATAAACAGTGTTTTGGGCAATCCCTCAAGTGGACAATGGAGTTAGCTCTAATTATCTATCAAGGGACATCAAATAGGGGAACATTTATAACTAATTCACCAAGTGTTAGTAATCATCAAAATAATTATTTTAGCTACCAGGGAAAAATCAGCTATCAGCCAATGAATGGTAGGAGAAATTTCTAGTCACCTTAATAATGGAAATAGCAGTACTATATCTTGAAATACAGCAAAAGAGGCCTTTGAAGTATCTCTATTAGTGGGTGGGATGGTTTGCCCCCCCACCCCAGTCATTTTTTTCCTCTATCTTTCCTTGTTTTTCTGTTTCAATGGTTTTCCTATCTGGCATGTTTTGCTTATTTTGTATTCATACCATTTGTCATACCATTCAATGAATAATATGATGTTAATGAGTCCTTGTTGTAGACCCAGTCTGAAATATGTGTGAATGCATTTTTTTCTAAGGTGATTTATTGAAGTTAGACTATCAAAAATAAAAAAGGCTTTAAAATTAAAACAAGTGTTTAGAAAAGAAGTCTAGCCTACAAGTAAACATGTCTTTCCTGTTTTAATACTTGCCCAATGCCGGCTTTCTGTTAAAGACACTAACATGTCCATTAATAGTGCACCTTTTTCATAAAAAACTTTATGTCCATTAAGTCTGTTTATTAGATGAAAGGATAATATGCTACCCAGTGCTTGATAAAACAGAACAAAATGGGTGGAATAAGAGGGTATCCTCAGTGGGGAATAATCTACCCCTCCATACAGCGAGCTGGAGGGTCACTTTGCTGGGGGAAAGTCCCTGCCCTGGCACTGCATGAGTCTAGCCCATACATCTAGTTTATTGGGCATCCAGAAGGAAAAACTGGTGAGTATACTAAAAAGATCCCTTAGATTGTTTCAATAACTATTTACGAAAATGTCCAGGTTAGGTCAAGGCCTGAATGAGTTCAGTGGATATCAGGTTGGACTGAGATGCACCTATTCTCAAAAGGAAATAGGGTGGAGTGCTCTCTTTTTGATTTGGGGTGTTTTTGAGTGATCACTAATATTTTTTCAGTCATGGAGTCCCCTCTTCAAGTCATTTTAAATGGCTCTGCTTTCATATATATGCTTGGCTGGGCACAGAAGTCTGACAGTGGGATGTCAGCTTGTTTATCTTCTTAAACACCTTGCATGTGTAAATACAATGTACTTGAATTATGCCTGATAAGAACAGTTTCAATCAGTAAAGTATTTGATAACTAATTATGAGGCAGTTTTAAAGATCTGATGGGAAAGATTGGTAAACAGGGTGATACTCCAGTAATGATGTTATCTTTGGAATAACGGACATGGCATTACATGCCTGTTGGACAGATTGGTAAAAAGGGTGATACTCCAGTAATGATGTTATCTTTAACGGACATGGCATTACATGCCTGTTAGATTGGTATGCAAGGTAGTAAACTAATGGTGGTAGTTTACTCATGCTTCTTACAATGACCGTTTTTTTTTTTCATACATGGTGAAAGTTTGTATTTTATGAGGCAAATTTGAAATTATTCTAAGGAATATGGGAAGCAAACTAGGAGTACAAAAGGTCAGATGATAAATATGACTTCAAGGAAATAAATATAGAGTACTGGGGTTCTTCATTATAAAATTATGATTTATTTAATGTAGGTACTTTTGTAACCCATAAATTTAGGAGAGAAAGGTTTTAGTGTAAGCTGAGGTCTACATATTTATAGTCCTATTGGAATTAAGATCCACTAACTGAGCACTCGGCTGCATGTCCCACCTTTATTCAAAAGGGTCTGAAGTCCAGGGCTAAAGCATAATTCTAGTAGAGGATACAACATCATACTGATCACTGCTGGCTGATGTGCTAAAACAGAAGTAAACCACCTCTCTGAGGAATAAAGCAACCAACTTGGTTTTGAAAAAAGCATTTTATTCAGTGGCTGGATAAACATTCTTCTTCAGCAGACTTAAGATATAACTGAAAAGATTATTTTGCCAACTCTTTAAACATTATAAGAAGACTGTGCACAAGTCATTCAGTTTTTAGTTTAACTATCAACTCTGATTTTTCTTTGAATAAATGGAATTCATGTGCATATTATTTAGCCATTTGTTTAATTTATAATATAAATAAAGGTGATTTCATAAAAACATATAGTGGGATTTGATGGCTGTGGGAGGATTATTGTACCCCAAAGGGATGCATCAGAAGAGGGAGGACATACAAATTATCAATACCCATCTTAAGAAACTGCCGTGCATAATCTGCCCACTGTAAGAGGTAATGTTTCTGCTCCACAACACTTGGTACACAGTTTCAAGTTTATTAATAAGTCATATTAATTAGAAAATGTTGCAACTAAAATCCTTCTTTCAGCAATACAAACAGCATGTTAGAAAAAAGAAATAAAAACATTCTTGCTGACACAAAAATCCATCAATTATTGGCATTTTTTCCTGTTGTGTTCTACAATGTCCTCAGGAGTCTCCAAGATTTCCTATGAAACCAAACCTCATCCCTCAACACTGTATATCACCAGGGGGGTAGATTCCTGAGGCCAATAAATTTGTAACTGCTATAATAGACTTAGCATCTCACTTTATTTTTTCTAAAATATTCCGTTACTTCATGAACCATTGCCATAAAATAGTATTCTCACATATGTGAAGCATGTAGCCTCCCCTTCTTGTACAACCCCTTTGAACCACATTCAACCTTTGTTTCTTTGACTAATTGTAGACCATTAATTTAATTTTAGCTAGATGAAATGGGCATTCTAACTCCTCTGCTGTCTCTTCTAGATGTTTCATTTAGCTAGGTGGATAGAAATAGTAGGTCCTCTACATATCCAGGTTTCTGTGTATTTTACATGCCCTTGGTATAGCTGTACTTACTTCTTCCAGGACATTAAAATACACATCAATATCAATGACAAGCAGCCGAGGGTGAGGTGACAGCCCTCCCTTACCCTCTTTATTGATATATATTTCTTGAGAAATATGATCCTAACTTTTACCAAATCTGGGGAATACATAACATTCATTTATTTAAACTATATCTAAAAGAATTCCTCTCAGACTTCTGGCTTTGCACCTGCTGTTCTCCTGTCTAATAATTTCAGCTCATTCTCCTCTAATACATATAATTACCCTTTCACTTCTTCCCCTTGTTTTATTTCTCTTACTCTTAATCTTGCCTTTACTCAGTACTTCTCCTGCATCCCATATCTACCCCACGTATTACCTCTAACAAATGCTTATTTCTCACTCCCCCCTTCCTCTTCTCCTCTTTCTCCACTGTTTGAATATTTCCACTCTGACATTTGTTTTATGAGTGAGTAATAAACTCTCCCACTTACACGGCAACAGATTTCATTGCTACATGATCTTGTATTTATCTTGTTTTAATGACAGTATATGTGTATATTCTGTATATTTTCAGCATGTTGTAATATGATGTCAGTTTTCATCCATGTTTATGTATTTTATTTTATTTTATTTATGGAGTTTTTCTCCCTGGGCCTCAGATGAAAACGGATAAAATGTATCCAGTTGGGCTTTCCTGGTAAACAAATGTCAATAAATAAACAACTAATAAATAAACTGAAATGTTTAACTTTGCCCATGTAGAGGAATGCAATGATTAAATTTCATGGAAGACAGTTTTCCTTCTCCACTTTGCATAATCCATGTCTATTGATATTATTGAAGGCAGATTCTAAATTGACTGATACTACAGTTTTTGAATTAAGCAATAACTGATGACATTGGCATGGTGTATTAAGATTTACCCATGGTTGGTGTGGTTTACTCAAGAGGGTGAAGTCCAAGTGAATAAATAAAGCCAACTATAAAATTTTAATATACCACACAATGGAGTCGATTATTCCTATTATACAATGACATTATTTAAGAAAAAAAAAACTTACTTTTCTTAAATAATGTCTTTGTATAACTGTCATTCCACGGCTGGTAATATCATTTTTTATACTAGGCATGTGTATGGGACTTGCATACCCAGAACATCAGTGCTTTGGAAAGGAAGCAACAGAGAAAAGAAGGTCTCTGTTGCTTCAATTTTGTTTTGTTTTTTTAATTAAAAAAAAAAGTTTAGAACAGTTTAGGGGTAGGAGAGAGACAGACTGGAGGAAATACAAGGAAAATCAGGGACGTGTCTTTAGTTTTAAATAACGTACCTGATTTTCCTGTTATTTTCTCCAAGCCGTCTCTCTCATATGTCCGGTGTCCATACTACAGATTTTTTTTCTATTTTTGCTTAAAAAAAAATAAAACTTACAGAATATACCAACAGAAAAAAGTCTGGGCAACTGGCCCTTTTTCCGTTGGTATATGCTCGGATTTACAACGGGCATGCTGGTTGGGCTGGCCAATCAGCATGATTGTTTTAGAATATTAAAGGCCAGTCATTATATAATACTTATTTTAACATATGTCTCAATGATATGCTCATATAATAAACATGCATCCACTATGAAACATAATGCTATAGACAAATTAAGTCTAGTGTAAAGGTCATTGATTTAAAAGAACTTTTAATTTTAGATAATAACATGGATGCAAATTTCTTCAGAAAAAAAGTCTGATCTGCCTGTTAAAGCCTTTTATAAGAGATTTTAATTTTTGTTAGCAGGACAGATGCAAATATCTTCAGCAAGCTGTCTACAGGTTAGTTCTCCCAATATAATCTACGGTCACTTTATGTGTCATATATCTATCTATACCTATGTTGTATAAATTAAAACTGCCGACCAGGATGATTGAAATGACCTATCCTATAAGCAAAAATTAAACAATATTGCTAATACTTGGGCTCACTTCTCTTTATGAAATATACAAATCTCATTCCATGCTTCATGCAAGCTTGGAGCCTTTGCATTCCGTAACATACTTATACTTTCACAAAACATTTCTTCTGTAAAGGCATTGTACATCACATCCCAGTCTAGTCTTTCAACCTTTCAGACTTTTACTGATGATTTTCTTGTGCAGCTTCAAGCTTCTCCATATAATATATTCTGCATGTCTCTGCATCTTTATGCAAGTCATGCAGAATGTATACCTAACGCGTACTTTTTATTTATTTAAATTTCCCACCCCAACCATATGCAGCCTCAGGTTGTTCCTCCATGGCTTACTTTCATACCTGAAATTCCCTAATTGTTCCTAATGTATATTACAGAAGTGACTCTTTAAGGGGTCCAGTGGAGATCAGAGACCATAGTGCATGGCAACCATCATTTTCATTGTGGACCGCCATTTATCCTAACTGCGGAAGTGGCTAGTGCAATGACATCCGGTCATCTTTGCCACTCCAAGACTCCTGATCTCTATTAGAGATCACACAAGCATCAGTTTTCCCGACACCCTTCCCATGGGATTAGAGAACTAGCCACCAGCAATTTCATGTTACTCCGCCCAGCCAGCCCTGCCAGCAGCTTGAGTCCATTCTTGAACTTGGGTTGCCAGTGGAGTGGA
>NC_056746.1:160810291-160832791 GCF_019279795.1 Protopterus annectens | reverse complement strand
CCCTGGGAACTGTCTGATCTCACGCCCCTATCAGTCAGCTGCTTAGTCAATCATACGAGGTCAACTGAACAGCTTGGATGTTTTTATATATATATATATATATATATATATATATATATATATATATATATATATAAATGAGATGTGTCATATGGTTTTCTACTGATGTTGTATTTAAATTTTAAACCATTCAGTAAAAACTTTAAGACCTAGCCAATCTACAGTGTTTACTGTTGTTGTTGTTTGTCTTTCGGCTTTTTCCCGGTAAGGGGTCACCACAGCGGAACTCCGGTCTGCTAATGATTGGCAGTACATTTTTACGAAATGCCGAGGTGCCAGCTCGACGCCCAACCTTCAACGAAGGCCTGCCCATTTATGCACACATGTCTTTCTAACACTACCCAACTGCGGGGAGGACATGCAGACTCCACACAGAAGGTAATCCCAAGCCAAGCCAAGAATCGAATGGGAGAACCTCTTGCTGTGAGGTAACAATGCTACCGCCATACCACTGCGGCATAATACCTAAAAACTTCCTGTAGTGGGGGCTCATAGGATATCTGCAAATTAAGTGTAAGGGTTTAGAACTCTTTCACCTACATGGCTTCTGAATACCCATGACATTTTTACTTTTTAAGTGCTGAATGGTTTGTCTGTGCGACCTTTTTATCCTATAGCTTGGATGTTATTTGGGTTGTTTTGCAGGCACCTTATTAATTTAGGACAATGTAGTAAAGGAAGTCAGCACGGCAGATCCATAACTTTGGGATAAGGATTGGCTCTAGGGACTGGGCTGGTCAGGCTTGGGCATGAAGTGGGGCTGGGGGGTGTCCCACAGCTGAATAAGGCATCACCCACTTGACATGCCCCCCTCACAGAGGGTGGGGGGAAGCAGCAGGGACTCTGAACATGTGTCTGACCCTTCCTGTGGAATGCCCTTTCTATGGCGGGCAACAGGCCAAACTAGTATCCCACATCATCTAGCAGCTAGCAGCTAACTTAAAACTGGTGTGGACCAGGGGAAGTTGACAGTTTAATTAAAACAAAACATTGCAAATGCCAGAGACAGGTGTTGACGCAGTGCACTGAATTTCAAAGTGAAGAAATTCAATGAAGTGTGGGTAAATGTCGGGAGAAACTATGACTTTCTTAAGGTACCCAAATGCCTCATCATCTAATTAGTGATGTGCAGGAATGGATGAACAAGATTCCCACTATTCCTACCTACTATCTAGTGAATCCATAGCCAAGGGAATGGGCTTGGCAGAATCAGTGGGGAAAGAAGACCTTGTTAAGCTTGACTCTAGTCTGGCATTTTGAAGAGACGTGAGAGGTGTAGTATAAGTGGGAGGACTTGGCCATCAGTGAAATACTACTACTCTTGTCATTTTTTCATTTTCACAGTGAATTGTGGGGGTGAGCCCCACTGGGGCTCTCACTTCTGGCTCCAAGCACTGGGAAACCATGTGTGACTTGCTCCATGAACAATGTAAGGTGGGGAGTTTGACTGGGGCAGTACACCTGTCAAAGAGTAAAGCAGGTGTCCTAAGGCAAGCTCAGGGGGGACAGAATCCTCCCATGGAGTAGAAAAGGGCTACACCATGACAAGTTTGAGGGCTGCTGCAGTGGCACTGAAGCCCAGGGTCAGGGCCCGTGTGGAACTCCCTCAGATGCAGATCTTGGTTGTTGTTGTGTCTTTTGGCTTTTCCCGGTTAGGGATCGCCACAGCGGAACTCCGGTCCGCTAATGATTGGCAGTTGATTTTTATGTACCGAGTTGCCAGCCCTGATGCACAACCTTCAACGAAGGGACGCCCATTCACGCATGTCTCCGCGCAGAAGACGCTCTAGCTGAGAGTCGAACCGGACAGCGTCTTATTGTGAGGTGACAACACTACCACAGCACCACCACCGCGAGATGTAGATCTTGGTGGTAGATGCAGATCTTGGTGGTAGTAGAAAATATTTAAATGAGAGGTTTGAAGGCCAAAATGGAGAAGGCTTTCATGTGAATAGTAGTTGAACATGGATCAGATAAGGACCATTCTGAAGGGATTGGCAGTGGTATCTGTCACCCTCAGCTGATCAAATGGGAGTCAGTTTCAGATCCCCTAATCCAGAGCAGCAGACATGAGAACCTTGTGGCATCCAGTGTGGTGATGCAAATGATCCTGGTGAAGCTGGTGGCGGTCCCTGGGAGAATTATCTTTTCTTTGTAAAGGGTAGGGCACCTTGGAATGGGTTCACATCAAGAGAGGGGCCCATGCCCTGGAAAGTCTAGCTGATCTGGCTGCATCAGGTGAGCTCTAATCGGCCCTTGAAAATCCATGGGAGAGGGTATGCTGTACTGATGAGGTCAGGAAAAAGTAAATTAATCTCTCTCTCTCTCTCACACACACACACAAAGACAAAATCATTCACACACACACACACACACACACACACACACACACACACACACACACACACACACACACACTATACTGGACAAGCATGAGCTATCACAAAATGCAACAATTTGTCACACATAAATACAGACTGACATAGGCTCTGTCAAGCTAGATCTATCATAAAATACGCAGACATACATACACACACATACACACCACATGTTTACCTTAGAGTGCTGGAGAAAATTAGATCAACTTGGTTAAAACCTGCCAGAGACAGGGAGAGCATGCAGTCTCCGCATAGAAGAAAATGGACCAAAAAAACTGAAACTGAGAGTTGAGTGCATTAATGTGGTCACACTAATTGCTGCATCACTTTGCCAGTGCTCTGCTCCTTTGATACATCTGCCCAGACAGCCAAAGATAGTTATATGTTGTGTACAATGCTGCTGATTTAATATGATGGAAAGTTAAAGACATTCTACTCATTTTGATACTGATAAATACAATGCAATGATCCTTCATACCCACATACAAGTATAAATCACAGCAATCAGTATTTTACTCTTTCAGCAAATTCAGTACATTGTGTGATAGTGCTTCTCCATGCCTGATCAAAGACTGCTTAACAGTAACAAAAAAAAGCACAGGAAGTCACTTTTATCCAGCGATGGCTGTGTATTCATCAAGTATACCAGTTTATTGACAGTGTACACTTCATATGTCATCACAGTAAAGTACTCCAATTGCTTGAAACAAATTTTCACTAGCATTGTAAAGTCAGATCAATGACTGTTTAACATTATCATAACAAAAAAGTGAGTCATTTTCATCTACAGAAAGCTCCTGTACCTATTATAGTCACATTGTTGACCACGTATGGCTGTGGTAAAATAATGACAGTATTTCAAATTTGTTTTAGAAAAATACAGCAGCCATAGTAAAGTATTACTACCTATTTCACACAAATGTATTCTAGTCCTTCAAAGCCAGATTAATGATTGTTTAAACTGAGTAAACAACAAAACTGTCAGTTACTTTCATCCACAGACAGACTCCCAACTCAGAAGTTAGTCACCAGGTTGTGACCACAACAAGAAGTGCCACCAGCAAAACTTAAAAACTGGAAAACAACACTTACACTGGTAAATAGGCCAAGAACAGTGATGAAACTGTTTAAATGTTGAGACCTCAATGTTTGAAAAGTTTTATCACTATAATCAGTCTATTTTCCAGTTTAAGTGTTGTTTTTAAATTCTTATAGTCACTAGTTTGACAGTGTATACCTCAGATATCTGATTACAATAACAATAATGGCCAATAAAACCTACTTCAGTTTTTTTTTTTCACATGAGTATATAATAACCCTACTAAGCTTAGCACCACCTAACAGATGTCACAGTAAGGTATTTTAATTTTGTTCCACACAGACAGTAACCACATTTTCCAACGTACTTCATACAAAGCAAGTTTGCCTTACAAAGTCATAATATTGATCAAACAAAATCATGGCCAATTATTTTCATCCACAGACGGCCACTGTACACAGCAATTATAGTTACTTTGCTGTATATGTACATCTCAGATGTCTAACAGTATAAAATTAAAAGGAAACTAAAACAAGGACCACATCAACTATGTTTCACACAAACATAGAGCTGCTAGCACAGTCTGCTGAAATCTGGTTGCTTGTCAACATTTAAAAAATATATTATCCCACACTACATCTGATTAGAACTTCTGCATTTCTTCCCACTGCACCCATCACATTTACTTTACTATTTTTCTGGGCTTATGCTTCTTGCTGTGCCAGAATCTAAACAATAAGTCAGGTAAACTGTGGTTGAGATAGAGATGGAAGCCTGGAAATTGAGGGATCTGGTGAACACCATGTCCCCCTTAAGGATCTTCAGCTACAAATGCTCTGACATGAGTGCCTCATTCCAATTATTTGTTTCTTTATTTTACAAAGCAAAGGAATGTGAAGGAATGTAGTGTTTCTTTACTTATATATATATATATATATATATATATATATATATATATATATACAGGAAAAGCTTCCCTAGCCAAATACCACCCTAGTAGGGTTACCACCTACACCTCTTTAGGCAGGATAATTCCTATTTTGGCAACTGAGTCCCACAAAAAAATGACAAAAAAAGACAAATGTCCTCAGATTTTAGAACAAAAACATTTCAAACTATCTGAAAATAGTTGCATAGGAGTCATTTTGAATCTAAAACACCTTAATATTAAAAGGATAATGGTGTCTGTTTACAGGCAGTTTGGTCAAGGACCCGCCATCTATACCATTCCTTGCCATATCTCTGCTGCCAGGTGTATAACCAACTTGAGAAATATTTGCCTGTGGCATTGTAACCAGAAACATCTTGCTGTCGTTTTTGCTGGATACCGACAAGAGTCCTCTGTCTTTTCTGGTGTTTTACCTTTTACCTACAACCATGGAGAAACTTGTACAATCCCAGTGACACTCAAGGTGGAGACTGACCAGAAGCTGGTCCAACTTCAAAGAAAGTGGTTAGGACTACCCCACATATAGTTGCCCTCCCCAAAAAAGAATGTGCCTACCAAATAACAAAAAGATGGGCAAAGAGTATGACTTGGAATCCTACCTGGTGTTTTTTTTTTTTTGAATGATACACTACCCAAGAAAACTGAGACAAAGCAGAGTGGGCAAAAATCCTGACATCCCAGCCAACAGGAGAGTCGTTAATGACAGATATGCATATGGTGTGGACTGATTATACAAATAATAAACCTGAAAAGAAACTCAAAGCTAGGGCTTGCAGAACTTCTAAAGTGTAAGACATAACATTGTTCAACTGGACTTTTAATGCAGATAAACCAGTAAGAGCTATTATGTATGACTAGTAATTTATTTCAAAGCTGTGCTATTAACAATAAAGTAAAAATATTAGAGATCATATAAGTAAACAGATTTAAAAGAACATCGCCTAGTCCAATGAAATAAAATGTGTGTTCCAAAGTGATGCCATGAACTCTGACAAGTTGGTAACTTTAATAGAATTTTTATTAATGACACATTGTTTAAAAATTAATTCCCTGTTTCTAACTCTAAAGCTGCAGTAGGAAATATGCAATTGTCTATGAAACAAAAAGCTGCAAATAATAAGTTAACTTATTTTAAGTGTGAAGGGAAGGATCATATAGCCACATGCAGTTCTACTAGTACTGAAGAGAATGTTAACAATAAATATGTGAATACTGCTCTGCATGGTACAAATAAAATTCTCCTATGCAATGTGATATGACTACAGCTATAATCTCTGAGTCAGCATTATGTCATTGTGTTACAAGAAAGCGGGTGAAACATATTGTATATTTGGAAGGGGAAGAAACTCAAGCCCTGATATTCTCTAGCAGTATGATTACATTTGTCATGAGTCGCCTGTTATGTAAGTATAAGATTAGTAACAAACAAAAGGTGGAAGTAATATGCATTTGTTGTGACAAGAATCCCATTATATGTGTAGAAATTTAGTTCTGGGCAAACTTAAAAAAAAAACAAATTTTAAGGCACTGTAGAAAATGTGAAATGGGGGGAAATTCATAAGTACAGTATGCAAACTGTCACACAATCCAAAATTGGTAAAATATTAGCATGATGTACCAATTCAGTATAGGAAAGGGGAAGTCCAAGATAGTGAAAGCAAAGTATGAGATACCATATGAGAAGCTAGATAGTGAGACCACAACTAGAAAAAAATATTGGCCATACACATACAAAATTGCATATACTCACCAATAAAATATATATTACAGTTATAGGGTGTCTTCTGATACATCTCACAAAAGGAAATGCTTCTAATAAGATATCATGGGCTCTTGAGGCAGACAGAATATTTAATATGCTAAAAAACTGCTTTGCTCTGATGTAGTATTAGTAACTCTTGATTCTACCAAGCCGTTTACCCTCTGCAGTGATACAGGAGAGCTAGGTTTGGG
This sequence comes from Protopterus annectens, assembly GCF_019279795.1. NCBI lineage: Eukaryota > Metazoa > Chordata > Ceratodontiformes > Protopteridae > Protopterus > Protopterus annectens. Next base: position 160,826,412 of record NC_056746.1, on the reverse strand, counting down.
ATCAGTGTTGTCCCAATATGTTCCTGGTGAGGAACACCTGTGAGTTGTATTATGATAAAAAAGATATCCAGCAATAAAATGAGATCATGTTAGCAGTAAAGCTGACATTCCATTCTTTAAAGTACTGTTTATTAAGAAGGTACCTTAACCTTTTAACTGATTGTGTCCCATTACAATGGCTGCGGAAACACAGATGGTGATGTAAGGTTTTGATAATGTACTCTACCCATCTGCCTCTTACAGTTGATAGTTTTATGCTGAGAAGGAGTAGTTGTAACATATTTTGTATGGGAACAGGTGTCATGTGCCTGTAAATATATCTGATGGTGTTACTCAGGAAATTAGATGTATTAGCTAGAACGGATCATTCAATTTAATGGTGTATAAAACAGTGCAACTCAGAAGGTACAAATTAAGAAGTAACCTCCACAGGTAGAGGCTCATCATAGTTCAGAATGGGGGATGTGTGTATCACTAAGCATTCAACACTATCTGAATTTTGTAGCTAATTCAGGGCTCTGTGTGGATTTTAGCCCAATAAAACTGAAGGAAAGACCTGGTAAGGCCTGCTGTAATTATTTTTCTTTCAAACAGCCTGTTATTTTGAATACTGTTTCTTTTGAATGCAGAATTTACTGAGAAAAGCCAGAGAAATTTATTTTTTCACTGCACATTTGTTTTTCTCTATCAAATAATCATGAGCTATTTACATTTTGTCTACAGTTTTGATATACACACGCAAACACATACAAATACATATATATCATTTGTTAACCAAGTAAACATACTTCACATAGTAATAGCCCCTCTGGGAGTGATTTCAGGATAATTAACTTAAACAGAGTCACACAGTAGCCAAATGAAGGCTCTAGGAATCAAACTCAGGACAACTGCAGGATTTAGAGCTAGCAGCATTTAGTTTTAAAGTTCTGTACTAAACCACCAATACAGATGTATATCAAGTTCCATGATGCTCTATGTGTGTGTGTCTCTCTATCTCTCTGTGTCAGTCTGTCTATCTACCCATCCATCCATACACATACACACATAGGTATTTAAAAAGGAATGTGTGTGTGTGTGTGTGTGTGTGTGTGTGTGTGTGTGTGTGTGTGTGTGTGTGTGTGTGTGTGTGTGTGTATGTTTGTTTTTCTTAAATACTTTCATCACATTTCTTGATAGCCATTGTGATTTTGACCTTTGTTATTTTATGTTTCTAACAGATGCATATTGCTTTGGAGATGGTAGTTCTGCGTATTGAAAGCAATGTCAAAATCATGCCACTTATTACACCATAATGTAAGTGTAAACTGTGCAGAAAAAAAATAAATTTCCAGCAATCTGTGCAGTGAATGTGTTTTATCAAGCTGGTATAAGGAGTTGAGTACATAAAATCACTTCCATCTCAAAGCTTCCAAATGGTTACACTATATAAGTAGCATCCACATAAATTATCTCCCTGGGAATACTACTTATATAGTCAAACCGCCTGGAAGTTTCTTAGCTGAAAGCATTTTGCTATACTTAGATGCTTAGTTATCACTTAATAAAGCATTTTCCTTGGAAGTAGAAATGATTGCTTATTCTGCTGTCGCTGAAACCCCCCATATTGTTTCTTTCCTCATTTCATTATTCATTTTCTGTTACTTGCCTGGAATGGACTCCTGCTGATGAAAGATATCTTGCTTTGCAGAAGCTTGTCTATACAGCTGCATTTACCATACTGAAGTATAAAAAAATAACAGTCAAGGATATATATATATATATATATATATATATATATATATATATATATATATATATATACCTGGGCAGGTCAAAGCCAGAGGAAACTCTGGTGGAGGTCTGTAGTGGTCCTGATGTGCAAATTGGTCATCCAACCTGGGTAGAGGGGCAAAAGTCTAATCGAACCATCTAGTAGCTGGTTCCCTCCGAAGCTTCCTTCAGGATAGCTGTCACTGGGCGGACACAGATTTATCTGGTAAAGCAAATAATTAGAGGTCTTGGGGCTGGAAACTATCTCAACCTATTCTCAAACTTTAAATGGGTAACAAGCCTGATAGTTTGGGAGGGTGGCCTAATGGTTAAGGTATTTGCCTTACAAACACAAGGTGCAGGGTTTGAGTCTCACAATGGATAATTGGCTAAGCTTAAAATGGCTCGAAAGGGCAGTTAGCTTAGTACTAACCTATGAACCTATGCAAGCTTGGAGCTGGGAGTGGAATGTGAGTGCCCAGTGGGCCACTTTTGGTAAGCATAACTGGTGCTGTGCTGCACTCCCCCACAACCAATCAGTAACCCAAACTCATACCCCACATTCACTCTCAAACCAGTTCCTACCCAACACAATATACAAGCACCTCATTAAACTAAAACCCACCACCTTGGTAATCGACCAACTCCGTGCAGAGTACCTCAAAATTGTCGCTAGTGTTATAACTTATCCCATCTTGATACTTAGCAACTGTTCTATCCACTCGCATATAGTTCCAGCCCTTTGGAAAACCTCCCACATAATACCCTTCCACAATGGTGGCTTCTCAACCGAACTTACTAACTATACCGCCCCATAGCAACCTCATCCCCCCTATCAAAAATCCTTGAAGAATGTACCATTCTCAGCTGATGAAACATTTACTTACAAATAGTCTCCAACACAGCTTTTGTCCATCCCATAGCACCAACACAGCACTCATATCCTTCACCAACACTGTCAGTGAATATAGGAATCAAGGAAACCTAGTGTCTGTCAAATGTCCAAAGCATTTGATAGAGTATCCCATAGCAAACTACTTACTATCCTAGGTGAACTCAACCTAAACAACCCCTCCTTGCTCTGGTTTCAAGACTACCTATTCAACCACCACCAAGCAGTTAAGTGGCATAATTCCCTCTCCCCCCTTCTCCCAGTAACAGTAGGTGTACCATAGGCATCCATTCTGGGAGCCCTACTATTTAATATATTTACAAACACCCTCCACACCACCACCCCGCAAGCTAGAATAGTCCAATATGCAGATGATACAACATTGATCTGCTCAGCCCCACACTCCAAACACTCCAGACAAAAACCCAAGAGGCCTTCTCCAATATTGAAAACTGGTTAAAAAACTCACAACTAATACTTAATCCCAAAAAGACTGAACTTATGCTTTTCCACTCTACCAAAACTATTGATCCTTCTGCTTTTTTCTCTATCAGTTCTGCCAATAACACCCAGATCTCCCCAGTATCACAAGCTAAACTTCTTGGTGTAATACTTGACCAAAACCTAAAGTTTGACAAATATATAGTACAAACCATTTTGAAAGTCCATATAAAACATGGAAGCCTATACCGCTGCAAAAACTATTTAACTAAAGACCCCAAAACTACTATATCCAGAACTCACCTTCTCTCTACATTGCTCTATGCATCCCCTGTATTAACAAACCTTAACAAGGCAGAACTAAACAAATTGGCAATGTGCTATAATAAAATAGCTAGATTTGCAACCAACTCTATTTTCCACTCCCACCACTGTCACTCACTAAAACAACTAGATTGGTTAGAACTCCCCAACTTACTAAACTATAACCAACTCACCATGGCTCATTACTTGCTGTACCACCCAAACAAGATTCCTGATCGCTGAGGCTGGCTCATCTTTCACAATTCCGCTCGCCAACGAAGATCCACAAACAAAGCCATTCTTGAAGTAGCTAAGTGTACACACAGTGCTGGAAAATCCCTCTACTCCTACACAATTGCTAAAATCTGGAATTCTCTTCCACCAGATATCAGATTGGAAGACGGCAGTACCACCTTTAAAACCCAATTAAAAGCCAACCTCAATTTCATCTGGCAAGGTACCTGTACTGACCACGGCTAGTCCTACTACCACCATTCAGATAAATCTTCCTCTGGCACTACTCAAAGGTCAAACACATAAAAAAAAACTACCTTAACGAACTGTATTTTTAAATGAATGTATATAACTGTATATAGTATTATTGCACTTTCTTATTCAAATACATTATATTTTCTGATTTACTACTGTACATTCTATATATTGCAGACTTTTCATCAGACCATGCCATGATATACTATTGTTTGTTTGCTCTATTAATTTGTACTCATCTCTGACTATTGCATTTTTATCATGTATGTGGAGCTGTTATATTTTTGTGTTTTTTTATGATTGTCATGTATGTGGAGCTTTTCTTCCTGGATCTCTGCTGAAAGCGGGCACCTGACTGCCCAGTCAGACCAACCCAGGAATCAAATATAAAATAAGTATATATATATATATACACACACAAACACACACACACAGACACACACACACACACACACACAAATATATATAACTCTGAGATTGCACTACAGCAAGGAAGATGGTTAATCTCCTGTTCCATGCTGTACAGCGATCTCAATTCACAGTGTTCAAAGTTTCAAAACTTTGATCATATGGTCTTGGCCATATGGGTTTCAAAGATTTGAAACTTCTATAAAACAAGGTAGACCCATATATATATATATATATATATATATATATATATATATATATATATATATATATATATTGGAATCCTTAGGCTTGATACCTGACAATGAGAGGATTAAAGTTATATGCTGTAGATGAGCTGCTTGCTACAGTCTTGTGTTGAATCTGTTGGCTTCCATTTGCTTTTTGTGACCCAGAGAGCTCTTTGAGGCATTTGAAAAAACTAGCAGAGTCTCCTCAGTGGCTTCTTTAATTTTGTGCCCAATAACTACTTGCAAACCTATGACATTCACCCCAGTAGAAAACTAAGTGATCCCCAAGCAAATTAACTACTACTTTTCACTTGATTTTGTATACAAACTTTTACTGGGCCTCTATTCTTTGTTACAAAGTAAATTAATTTCAGTCACTCTTTTGCCCATGTCTAGTGCAGGTAAAACTAGACATATTTTGCTTTCCATGAGAATTACACAATAATTGATTACTTTACCCCCCAACCAATATCACATGAGAATATCTAGCCAATAAAAATTAATGAGGAGTGTAAAACATTGTGAACAGGTAAGTGAAGAAAGACAGCTGAGGCAGTGTAGGATAAGATAGGTCAATAAAAGAGGGGGCAAAATACGATGTATCACTATGAGAAAGAAAAGAGAGCATAAAATGGACAGACATTAGTTATCTTTACCAAAATTCAATCTCAATCTGGCTTGAGCATGCACAGAAACAGATGATGGATGCTGTAATATGATATGTTTTCACGTATCATCCCAGGTGAAATTGGCAAATGGCCAGCAAAATTCACTCATCATCCTGTAATATTGTACTTTACCAGTTTTTCCACTAAAAATACATGCTTTCACTGACAATTTCATGATAAAATGGCACAATTACACTACGTTGGGAAAGCTTTTCAAATAATTCCTGGAATCTTCTTCCCAGAGACCTCTTCTCACTCACCTCTTTACCACTCTTCAAAAATAGACTTAAACTTTACCTTAAAACACACTGGCTATGCCCTTGTATCAAACCTGACTAGTCATCTATCTTTTCAAACTGGGCTTTCCCTATCCATTACTTCTCACCTACTGTTATACCTTCCTATTACTATTTTTTATCATCTCTCTCTATATTACATTACTTCTATGCCCTGTGGATACTGGTATTTAATTAAATACTTTATCAATATCACTACAAAATTAACTTCTTTTTTACTATTAACTTTACCTGTATAATGCACTTTACCTGTGAAATACATTGTTATGATTCTCGCCCTCATTGAATATCCTATGCTAACCTGTATGCTGTACTACATATGTTACTGTTGTATAAATATTTTTTTTTCCTATTTGTTATTGTTATTGTAGTTGTATGTCTTTGTTTATGTCTCGGAGCTTATCTCCTCAGGCCTCTACTGAAAATGGACATATATCCAGTTAGACTAGCCCGGTCAACAAATGTAAAATAAAATAAAAATAAAATAAATAATAATTCCCCAGTGATTGCTTACAATTTTGCATGAATTTCACTTATGAAACAAACTATTGCAATCATTTCTAATCTTTACAGGAAAAATGGAAACTTGAAGGACACTGCAAGAAGTAAAATGTGCTAAGTAATAAACAGTTTTGGTAAAAACACGTTGGATTAGCGGTGGACTGCATCAGGTAACAGTTACTTGTGCTTACAGATTTTGTATGTTCCTAATAAGCTTCACTCCAAACACAAAAATTATCATAAACTCTAAGAAGTAACTTGTTAATTACTTCACAAGATTCCTTATTTAACAATTGTGTGCTGTTATTACTTTAAGGCTCTTCACAATTTGTTCTCTGCATGTGAATAAAAGTCACATAATTTTTAAATGAGTTATTTAGTGGGTGTAAGACTGACATTGTTTCCTTTTTATGGTATTCATTGGACTACATTTCTGTAAGTGGGAAGATGTAAGACACAGTGCAAAGAAAACCTATTGTATTACAATTATATGTACTACGTAACAAAGGATTAGCATTTTAACAAGTATCCACTGCATACACAGCTGCTTTCAAACCACTGTGAAAAATAAAATAAATGCTTTTATCTTCATATCGCTAATCACAGGTACGTTTATGCTGACTTAATGTCCTTCAAAATGCACAAAAAGAATGCTTTGAATACAAAAGCGTTTATATTTTTTGCTTTATAACTTGAAAATAATTATTCACAAATAAAAACATGCATACACATGCACACACGCATGTGCACGCACACACACACACACACACACACACACACACACACACACACACACACACACACACACCACACACACAGGCTGAAAAAAAGACTCAAAAGAGTAAAAGGCAGTCTGCTTTGAGAAATGCTTCCTTCTTCTGCCTGTTCAGTTCTAGTACCAAACCCTGAACATTATATCCTAAGCCCTGGCTCTTCTGTTATTGTTTCTTCTTCTGGAAAAAAAAGTGACAGGATATTATTAGTCTAAACACTGCTTGGTCATCTTAGTTATTGTAGAATGATATTTCACAAATGCTCTGCTAGCACTGGAGTACTTTTGTTTTCCTTTCAAAAATCAAAATTTGTTACAAAATAACAGTTGCAATTCATTCTTCCTAATGAGACTTGCGTTGTGAAATGTATTTGCTTGTGTTTTACAAATGTGACAGCTTTCTTCTTTCATGCAGACTGAGCAGACACACAGGCATGAGATCTGTCTGTTTCAATAAAAGACAGAAGTTTGAAGTGACATTATATATACGGCACACAAGTACACACGTACAGTTACGTTTAGCAGAAGAAAATGGCGGACTGTGTATTATATGATTGTAACATTTCTGAGAGGGCTTTAAGACACACAAACCTCAAGAACAAAAGCTTGTTTTCTCTCTGTTTCTTATCAAAACTTTAAGACAATACTTAGTTGAATTTGACAGGTGTCTCTGTTGGCTATCATTTATGGTGTTCTGCAAATGTTCCCTCTTATTACATCAGCACGCATAACCTTCATCTGGGTGCATCAGGATTCACCTATTATAGACCATTGTTTCTTTTCCAAAAACTTTAAAACATTGACATGCCTACCTAATATCATTAACACAGGACACCAGTGTTGCATTTTAAACAATGTTCTCAAATATAAACACAGTTGTTTACATGAAACAAAAAGTACTAAGCAAAGAATGTGAGAAAAGAAAATCTTGCACACAAAGCCTCTGTCACCTCCATTAGTTACTTCAGTGTCTGTCACAGTGTGCTTGGCAACTGGGACATGTTAGAAGGAATACAGTGATTTATATACTCTGCATACCCTTTTTGCACTGTTGCTCAAAGTCCTATTGATAGTATAACAGGATTTTATAGCATTATTACTGCTGCAGTATGAGACGTGATTAATTCTGAAAATACTTTTCAACACTTTCATTTAGTGCCTTGCACTTTGAATGAACAGTAGGAGGTATATAATAATACATATCAACTAAGGAATGTTAGAAAACTAGAATGCCACAAAAGGAGAGGTGTCATAATGGTTGCATGCTTATTCACTGCTCCAGTCATATTGTGTGATGTTTCTTAAGGGTGTAATCCATCTTTCTTACCAAATGTTTATGTTTCCCTAAGAGAAGTGCACTTAATTTATAACCACGGGGTAAAAATGACCAAATACGACAGGTATTGCTCAAAATATCAAACCAAAGAATGCAGGTTTGCTGGGAATCTTTGAATACAGCAACTTTAGTACAACAGATTTAGTGCATCGCAGGTTTGCAGCAGCTAGATAAAGCAAGAGACAGCATTATACCTACAGAATACCTATCAGGGGTTATTTACAAACATTTCTGGTGCACAGGCAGAACATCCACCACAGTCATCAACAAAACAATATTCCACATACCTGCACTTCACTGGAAAACCTTAGTCCTGCCCTGCATCAGGACACTTTGCCCAGCGAAGTACTGGAACACAAACTATTGTCATGTAATGACGAGATGTGTGCACTTACATGCCTGGATTGCAAAGATGTGTTTACTTTATGACTATTAACTGGTTATTATTAATGTGTTCTTACTTTCAGCTACAATTGTATTGAATGATCCAAGAACAGAGGGCAAATAGGAAAGGGCAGGACAGATTGTACAGTTACAGCTATTGTCCTTGTGTGCTGCGCCTTGAGTTAGCAAGCATTGAATTTTCTGGTGTGTCTGTGGATTACATTCTAAGGCAACAGTTTGAAGCAAACATAACTTGTGGATGTCACTATACATTCCAAATTTGAAAGGTCAAATAGTAAAACCAGTGACCCATTTTGCTGAAATTCCTCTTGCCCATCTCAGTGCTGCCTCAGACTCCATAAGGCATTTAAGCTTAACAATATATGTGTTTGAAAAGGTCACCTGAAGACAGGTTTCACTGAACACTCAAAAGGAATGTAAATTTTAAAAAAATGGAAAAAATTGGTTATAACACCAAAAAATAAATAGCAGGCTAATGAGCATCAGAGGATAAAATGTAAGAAATGAATAGAAAACTTTGTGGCCGAAACTTTATCACAATCTACAGACTGTATATTCAGCCCTTTATGCTCATTAATTCTCAATTATGTTTACTTGCATTTTATGTGACCCATATTACATCCTGTACTCTTGTCTTCCTATGACATGAACTTGAGTTCTTTAATGGCACTCCCATTTCTCCAAAACTGCATGCATGCACCTTTAATGGACACAGGCAGCCTGTAAATGGTTCATCTCCCAGATCCCTACTTGTAAATGTTTCATGTCCCAAGCCCTGCTTACACTTTTCATGGGTAACAGAACTTGTCAGAGATTTGGGATGCATGGCTAGGCTTAAGAAGGCCCTTGTGGTTGTTAACCTAGTAAATACCTGGGAACTCATGAACCTATGTATAAATGCTTAAAAATGAGAAACAGCAGTCATCAAGATAGCTGAAGAGATTGTCTCCAAAGCTCAGTGCATACCAGTTGGTATGGATTGTCAATATCTATACTTATATGGATGAGTAAGGTAATGGGTGGTGAGGTTTGGTTTAGTGGTTAAGGTCTTCACTTTATAGACACAATGTATAGGGTTTGATTCTGAGCTGGGATTATTGGCTAGGCTAAAATGGTCCTTTAGGACAGTTAGCCTAGTATTCACCTATGAATCTATAAATGTAAAGATGATAAAATGAATGTAGCTACCAATAATAACCATGTTCGCATCATTTTTCTTGGTAATGGCACCTATTTGAATAGAAGTAAATGAGTGAGTGTTGTTGCAAGTCAGAAAACATTCAGTGGCTGGTAGGTTTAGTGAGAAATGCTGATTCATGAACTGCTTTGTGGGCTGGTGAAGGTATATTTAGTATGATCACATGGCTGACACTGATTGCTATAGGTACACTACAGGTTCATACAAAAAAAAAAACAGTCTCAAATGGCTAATAAGGCCCATTAAGCAGATTTACACTGCCCATCCCCCACATACTGGACTCAACAACTACCTTAGGCAGCATTCATCACATTCAGCCTTGAATTTTTTCACTCTACAGCCCCACCACCCCTTCTGTAAAATAGGTACCTGTTCAAAATACACTGCTAGATCCATACCACCAAAACGTGACTTCTTTTTGTAACAAACTGTTGTAACATTGTCCTCACAGCTTTTTTGGGTTTTGAAGAGGTACCTAGAAGCTTCTAGTGTTCCCATTCCCTTTATTTAAAGGTAAGCTGTCTCTTATGTCAGAGAGTTTCTGTTGCAGAGCCTTCTAAGTGTTCCTTTCCATCTTCAGAACTAGCCATCCTGTATCATTCAAAGGTGAGTTTACCATGATTATATCCAATGCCTCAAATGAACTCAAACTCTTATTTTTTTTCTATATCCCTGCTAACAATGTTGTGGTTTCTGGCTCCAAATGCATAATCAGCTTATAGACAGAATTTTGATTAATTATTTATTTTCGTTAAAGTGTCAGAGAAAGTAATAAAATGTGATAGAGATTAAATTATAACCTGCAGCTGTGGTCACTGAAATCATTGCGTTTACCAAATGTTAAACTGTTAAAACAAATAAAGAAATTAATAAGGATCATTTCTTTCAGAAAATTGCCCATACAGTGATATACTTGTTGCCCTTGTATCGTAACAGGCATGTCATGGGCGCCACCATATTATCTCAGCCAGTTGGTTTACCATCATTGCAATTAAGTACCCATAATTTAATCAAGAAGTTTGAACGTCTTTGTTAAACGCGGGTATGCACCAGTGTGTGTGCCTGCGGGCGTTCCTTGACGTAGGTCGAATTGTATCTGGTATTGCTTCCCTTCGTTACAATGTTTCCTTTGCAGTGACTGTAACATTAAACAATGTTTCCAATGTGACACGGTGCGCGTGGTGTTTGCGGGGAGTGCACAGTGCGCTCCCACCCCCACGAAAACAGGTATAAGCCCTAAGTAAAATTAATAAGTCTCCACTAAAATAAATAATAACACAGACAAAGAAACTACTGCCCAGACAAAATGATTATGTAACAATACATAACAAATGGATACGAGACAAGACTCCAACAAATGAAGTATAACACGCAATTTCATACATTCGGTGTGCATATATGTTTTCTTAGGATATTTTAACAATGTACCGTCCCCAACCCTATTCCATGCGCTCGCCACCCGTGGTGTGACGCATGCGTGTACGGGTTACCCAATTATTGAACACTGCTTTCTTAAGGGACGCAGCCCTATGTCCTTTTTTTAATTAATCTATGCTCAATTTTTAAGGAATACATAGATTTGCAAATAAGTGGAATAAAGACTGCACTGTAGCTGCTACCAGTTGAAACCGCATGGACTCACACAAGCACGAGCTCACGCACCTGTCCTGCAGAAGGTGAGATAGCAGTACACGTGCTTCCACCGCTTTTAGAAAAATCGTACAGGTATTTTAATTTTTGTGGATCTTGAATCTGCACCTGCTTATTCCCTACAGCACTGCGCATGCAGTGAGTGAGTTGCTAGGAAATACAGATGCATTGCTAGGAAACGCTTTGCTAGGATATATGGATATTGTTTTATTTTAAATCTGCAAGCACAACTTGCAGCATATGCAGCCCTGCCATCGAGTAGAAGGCGTTCTTATTGTATTACAAAATATATCAAAAGTTGCAAAAACTATTTAAATGCTTTTTAGGCAAATCGCACCATTAATCCACGAATGTTTCTTTCCATCTGTTCATTTGCTTGCAGAGATTTGCATAATATAATAAAGCAAGAAATTAAAAATTTAAATGTAATATGTAGTCTTGCTGGAGAACTGGTCACATCTATGCCAAGGGAAGCGTCTTTTATATTGGACGCGCGCGCGCGCGCGTGCACATTCACACACACACACACACACACACACACACACACACACACACACACACAGCAAAACTCACCCTCTGCAAGCGACAGTGTCTGTTATATTCTTACTATTTGATTTTTTATTATGCCGCCTGCCTTTGTGTTTCAGACAATTTGTACATTCTTGGATTACTCAAATAAGGCTATGCAGCGTGATTTTAGATAAGTGATTTTAATATTTACGGGAAGGCAGATCCCTCGCTTCTATTGTCTCAGGCGGTATAAGGGCAACTGGTTTATTACCTGCTAGAGTTTAAGGCTCATAGCAAAACGCTGTAAAATAGCGCTCCCCATCCGTCCATTGTTCAACCTGTTACCTGGAGGTAACACTATCTATGGCATAAATTGGGTTGTAGTTTATTTAGCTTCTTTTCAAATTTGTATCAGTACTGATAGCAAAGCATGAACGGGTAATATCTCATAAACAAGGCATCAAAAGCAATGGGACTAAAGAGTTGTAGGTATGAAATGCAAACGAGAAATTCAGAGTTCCCTTATTCAAGTATCCTGCATTCCCTTAGCTACTGTGGTTCCTGGATACTAAATCACATTTTGACATCCCACCTGCATTACCCTTCTTCGCTTTTTTATAGACTTAGCTGATATCGGTTCCTTTTCGGGAATGCTGCGTATTTCCACCTTTACTTTGAGAAACTGGGACGCCTACCTCCTATGCAACAATGCAGGTGCGATGTGAAGGTGTGTGCACACCAGCAACCACTGGCAAATGGAAGAAGCCCTATACACTGCAGGGTCAGGCGATCTTCGTGTGTTCCTGGGTTACTTTCGACTTGGGGGTCATACTGTATTAAAATTAATTACTGCGTTTGATGTCACCGTTAAATGCAACTTTTGCTCTGTAGGCGGTCAGTACCTCTTCCACTAGTGAGTTTTGGTGTGATTTAATGGCTGAGATGTCCTTACAAATGCAGGAGAGGTTGGTATAAACTGCTAGTTAAAAAGTGCTATTTGGACAGATAAAGCCTTTGATATATACACGTCCAGTTATGCAGTTATTAACTGTTTGCATTGTTAACAATAAATAGGCGATACCTTTTTCTGAAATAACATGGCATTATATGTCATGACCGCATATTAAGCACTAGTGTAAGATAAAACATTCTCTAACCCCGTAGTACTTATTTATAGGCATGTATTGGTATGCACAGGTATGACAAACGAATTTGTTGACCTACCTAGACATATGCTCCCTGTGAGGTCTGTGGGCTTTTTCCAGTCCCAGTTTTGTGAAAATTCCAACAAGGACCATCACTGCCACCACTCCACAAATGATGTAAACAATTAAATTTGTTTTATTCCTGGTGGAATCGATAATGCTTGGTCCCGGACCCGGTGGAGGTTTATTGGTGTTTACCCAGACTGGTGTGTCGTAGTTGCTGCAGGTGTCCTGATCCAACTTGGACGCTCTGAACTGGCAACAAAACCTAAAACCACAAGTTCCACAACAGTACAAAAACATTCCAGAACTGCAGTTAAATGGCGGGTCCCACTGCCCCATCACATCAAAGTACCCCTTACAACTGTCTGGCGTTGGTGGTGGTTCAGATGCGTCGTTCTCCCCATTTTTTGAATGATTAACACCGGACACAACTACAATGCTCCCGATGTGTTGCCCAGCTTTGCCCTGCGCCCAGCACATCAAAGTCAGAATGTCCATTAGAAAGCAACTGGAGATCACACGGATCCCTTTCATGTTTCCTTTTGATCTCCTCTCCAGAGAAGGGTGTTCAGATTTTGTCGGAGGTGCGCAACATCTCGGCAGGTGCACAGACGCAGTAGCCTCTGAGCCCCGAAGTGACTTGCAGGGACCTGAGCTACTCTCGGTGGCGGTGGTGCCGTTCCGTGCACACGCCTCACGTGCTGTCAGCAGGAGCTGCTGGCCGGGCTGCTAAGAGCAGCCAGCCTTTCTCCAGAAGCAGCTGCTGTGGCTGTCCGTCTTCTGCGTTCCCCACACCTCTCACTGAGTTCACCTCGGCTCACAGAACCAAAACTGAGAAGAACGTTTCCCGGAAAGAGTTCCCATCAGCTTCTCCTGCAAGTGCAGCTACTGCAACAGTCGACAGTACAGCTCTAGCAGATAATGATGATGATGATGGTGGAGATGAGGAGATCCATAGCCACACCAGAGTGCAAACCTGTTAGCAGCAGAAGCATCAACTCACTACCACATTACAAAGCCAGTGAGTCAACCCGCACAGCTGTGCTGTACTCCATTCGCCTCCTGGGATAAAAATACAAACCTGACAATTGTACTGAGCACCTGCTGGTAGTAGCAGGGACAGCGAGTAATTTATTGGCTGTCTCTAGGCTTAAGGAGGTTAACTTTCTTGAAATGGTACAATAAGACAATAAGAATGCGCCTAAAGCGTGCAACTGAAAGAGAGCACTGTGCCACCTTTCCAGTTACACAGCCGTCAAAGTAATGACGAGGGGATCAGCATTCATTGTACTAGTTTCATTATGCAACGTAAAAGACTGCATACGATTCATCTGTGACTGTGATGCAAAATACAAGGGTAATGACCGCCATAACGCGCACTTGCTCGAGTGGTGGTGGTGGTTTGCAGAAAAGTGTAACCGCATTATAGTGACAACAATGTTTTGAATTACTTGTTAACCATATCTTTCTCATTGTTCCTCAGTGATATACTACAAACCTCATACTGAGCCTGTTTTAGGATTTTAGCTCACATAACTTATTACTCCGAGTCATAATGAACGTACCTGAAATGCCAAAATAAAACCATCGGGGTTTGCCTGAGCAAAGCAACCCGGTTTTGTAGAAACTGACCTTTTCTGTTAAAGATGTGCGCGCATGTCTGTGTGTGTGTTGGGGGGGGGGGGTAGGAATACCTTTGGGAATGGACTGTAAATTAGTTATTCTGTTAAAAAACATGAGTACGCATAGTTACAAACGTACACACATATCTTTGTGTGCAACGTCTGAGCATGCAATGCAAGATGAGGTATTTGTTACAACTACAATGAAATGATTGGAAGACAGCGAAGGGCTATTGAACGCCAAACTGATTTTACAGATCTACAAATACAAATGCACAGTGGCATTTACAAAGAATACATGCTTATGGGTGTCTTTTCAAGGAAAGTATATGCTATAAACAGTTTATATTGCATAATCTAAAGAGTTTATGCAGAGAATACTTGATATGCTGTCTTTGTGTTACAAAAGTTGCTACAGTGTATTCTCTTCAAAGAAGACAATCTGATACACTGTACTAACAGCACAAGCTAAATTAAGGAATCTTGTTTTCCTAATTCTTAAGGATGGAATGCAGTCCCCAACTAATTATAAACTGTACTGTCTAGTTCTTAATATGGTAATACTAGCTAAAATAAATAAATATTTAGAAAAGCTTAATAAATGCCATTTTATTGTTTTCTAGTGGTGAACGTTTCATGTCAGTTATTTAGGAGCCAGAGATGCTACAGAAAAAAATACAGCAAAATGAATAGAACTACATAATACTTATAGTTTGGGACAGAATATAGACTAGAAAAACAAGGTCATTTATTTCCCATTACTGTTACTAATATGTTACCTGTGATGTCTTCTGATGTTGTGTTGTGTAATTTTATATTAAAATACACACTATTATACATAACTTCAGTAATGATAATAAAGTGTGGGCATCTTAAACATGGTATGCAAGTCTGAGGGACAGTGAACAGGAAAAGGCACAAAAAAGCAGATTCATAATCCATAGCTATCAGTGCAATGGGCACATCTGAGATATATTACTGCACACCATGGTGCTGCCTTTGGATAAGTAAATGAGCATGCCGGCATGAATAACATTGCTAATGTAATTCACAAATAGCTATACTGGCTAGCAAGCCGAACAATCGAATGACGTCATGCTGCATCTCAATGACAACTACTACCAATGACAGACCATATGCTCTTCAGTTGCAACATTGATGCTAGTATAACAGCGTAACTATAAAAAGTATCCAGGGAAGTAAATATTGTGGGAAGAAATATCCAGGGAATTGTTATGGCTAGACTTGTATAGGCCCTAGGGCCGATAGCCTAGTACCAACATATGAACCTATAAGTATAAGGCAAGCCCCAGACACCTAATCATTGATACATAAGCACACACAGCTGTAGACATATTGCTCTTTATGGTTGGTGGATGAGCATATGTAATCACATCTGTAAATATATATACAAGCCTAAAGATATGCTGTTAAGGAAGA